>NW_028158326.1:440151-518659 GCF_964263955.1 Coregonus lavaretus
GGAGAAGACGTGTGAATAGAATACACTCCGCTGCTGACAATAATACCAGTTATTTCCGTCCCACTCACACACAAATATACAGACGCCTGATTGCTTCACAGAACAGGAAAAGGATAAGTGTGAGTCGAGAGGAAAGGTATCCTTCAGCGTGTGTGCCAACAGCAGCCAACGGCCACAGTGTGGCCACCACAGTGACCAGACACTCAGGTTAATGTTTACATCGTGAACCAGGCAAACAGCCCATAAATGCTTCAACCAGACGGACAGAGATAATGCTGTGGTGTGTTCATTAGGGCGATATGGGCGACGCACTGCCAAACGGGAAAAGGAAGGGATTTTTTTTCTAATCAATTATATCACGGCAACAGTAGTTATCAGTGTTGTAATCTAGACGTCTGATCTGCCACAGTGCCACTAAATGTCCAATCAGGCTAAAGTCGTGCTTCAAATGGCCCCACCCCCTTTTGGGGCGATTTCAGTCAGGTTGAAAATCGCCCAGAAGTCTGTCATAGACTCCCATGTAAAATCTATTTTTTTCAAATATCAGAGCTTTCAATACAATCTCTATGGGTTTCTGAGGGCTTGCACTTACGCGCTTTCATCATACGTAACATAACCATGAACGTAACTAAGAAAAGAGCGGGTAGCAGCGTCAATCAATTCACTACTACTATCAAAATGGCTAGGCTTCAGTGCAACTCGATTGTGTCTTTGAAAGAAGTTCCTTTTTGTCGGCGAACAAATGAAGATAAATTGGCAACGAAACAATTAGGACCTCCCAGACCAAATTTAATAATTCAACAGGTTTCTACTAAAGGGGGGAAGTCCTACACCCGAGGATTTTCCAAAAATTGGTACGAACGAAAAACCTGGCTAGCAGGCTGCGATGTAGCTAATGCAGTCTTCTGCTACCCCCTGCTTACTCTTTCACCCTGAAGGCGGCACGGCAGACAGCACCGCTTGGACAGCGACTGGTGTGTAACGGACATGCACCATCTTTCAGGAAAGATTAAGAAACATGAGCTGTCAAAGACCCACATGGATAGCTGTTTGAGATGGTCTGCTTTGGGGAGAGTGAACATTCCCACTCAACTGGATGAGGGATACAGGCTAGCTGTCCGCCGCCACAACGATGAGGTTAGTGTTGATAATCACAAGTTTACTGGAGAACTGAAACTGACAAGGCTGACAAGATAGGACCCTTTTGTCCATTGTTATTGGATAGGAACAGAACTTATAACCAGCTCCTGACCTAAATAGATCTTAGCACAACATTTTACTCAACATATCATATTCCATATTCACTATAACAAATATATTTACTACGACATTAGCAAGAACCGCCACATCCTCAGCCGGCTAATCCAGTGTGTGAAGTTTTGCGGAGTGTTTGAGTTAGCTTTGCGAGGCAAAGATGAAACTGAGGGCTCCACCAACCCTGGTAAGCCAACACTTTTGAGATCAGTCAATAAATGCTTCTGGTATTGACTTATATGCTGCCCCTGTCTTCATGTTGTTGCTGGACATATCTTTTTTAAAATGTGTGTAGGTCACCTAAATCATCAGAAAAATTGCCCCCCCTGAGAATTTTTTCAGGAGCCGCCACTGGGTGTGGTTACTGTGTAGACTAGAGAATCTGTGCTACTCTACTGTATATGCCATGGACAGGAATTTGTGATGGTATGTACATATATTTCACATACAGTCAAGCAGTTTGGTATTACTGTAAATGTCTGCAACGGTAAAGGAGCCTCTCTCTCTCTCTCGCTCTCTCTCTCGCTCACTCTCGCTCTCTCTCGCTCTCTCTCGCTCTCTCTCGCTCTCTCTCGCTCTCTCTCTCTCTCTGTCTGTCTCTCTCGCCCCCCCTCTCTCCCCCCCTCTCTCCCCCCAACCCCCTCTATCTCACCTCTCCAGTGGCCTCTGGGCCCATGGCGCTGAGGAGATGTAAAGCAGATCATTGTGGAAGAGCTCAGAGCTCTCAGTTCCCCCGGAGGTTATTATTTAAAAAGACGCTCTCAGGGGCAGGAACACACAGTTCTGCTTGAGGTTAAAATAAATAGCAGAGAGGGAAATGTCAGAGCTGAGCCTCACTACTGACTGAATGGCTGTCAGAGCCTCACTACTGACTGGATGGCTTTCAGAGCCTCACTACTGACTGAATGGCTTTCAGAGCCTCACTACTGACTGAATGGCTTTCAGAGCCTCACTACTGACTGGATGGCTTTCAGAGCCTCACTACTGACTGAATGGCTTTCAGAGCCTCACTACTGACTGAATGGCTTTCAGAGCCTCACTACTGACTGAATGGCTTTCAGAGCCGAGCCTCACTACTGACTGGATGGCTTTCAGAGCCTCACTACTGACTGGATGGCTTTCAGAGCCTCACTACTGACTGAATGGCTTTCAGAGCCTCACTACTGACTGAATGGCTTTCAGAGCCTCACTACTCACTGGATGGCTTTCAGAGCCTCACTACTCACTGGATGGCTTTCAGAGCCTCACTACTGACTGGATGGCTTTCAGAGCCTCACTACTGACTGGATGGCTTTCGGAGCTGTCAGACACGGCTTAGAGGAGAGGAGCCGAGCCGAGCTCTGTGTGTGTGTGTGTGTGTGTGTGTGTGTGTGTGTGTTCCTGCACCTGGGAACCTCAGCCATCTCAGCTCAGCGACTGATTAACTATTTAGAGCCTTAGATTAAGAACACAGTGAATTATTGAAGTGTGAGAGGTGGTGAGTGGAGGGGGAAAGAGAGAGAGAAGGTACACTAACTACTGTAACCTATCGTAGCTAGCATACAGAGAGAGGGAGAGAGAAGGGGGGAGAGAGAGAAGGGGGGAGAGAGAGAAGGGGGGAGAGAGAGAAGGGGGGAGAGAGGGCGAGAGAGAGAGAAGGGGGAGAGAGAGAGAGAGAGATGGAGAAGAGGAGGTACACTAACTACTGTAGCCTACCATAGCTAGCATACGGGGGGGGGGGGGGGGGGGGGTAGATAAAGGGGAGAGAAAGGAGGGGGAGAATGAAGGGGGGAGAGAGAGATGAGAGAGAGAGAGATTGGGGAGAGAGATGGGGAGAGAGAGCGAGAGATGGGGAGAGAAAGCGAGAGATGGGGAGAGAGAGCGAGAGATGGGGGAGAGAGAGAGAGAGATGGGGGAGAGAGAGAGAGAGAGATGGGGGAGAGAGAGAGAGATGGGGGAGAGAGAGATGGGGAGAGAGAGCGAGAGATGGGGGAGAGAGAGAGAGATGGGGAGAGAGAGCGAGAGATGGGGGAGAGAGAGAGAGAGAGAGAGATGGGGGAGAGAGAGATATGAGAGAGAGAGAGAGAGAGTTCAAAATTCAAATTCAAAAAGAGAGTTCATCGAAATTCCAATTAGAATCTGGCTCAAAATGTCCAATCAGTTATAGAACCAATTGTTCTATATGGCAGCGAAGTATGGGGTCTGCTCTCTAATACTGAATTCACCAAATGGGACAAACATCCAATCGAAATACTGCATGCAGAGTTTTGCAAGACTGTATTGCAAGTGCAAAGAAAAACTCCAAATAACGCATGTAGAGCAGAATTGGGCCAATACCCCCTCCTTATTCGAATAGAAAAAAGAGCCATAAAATTTTACAACCATCTAAAAACAAGTGACCCCAAAACATTCCATCACACAGCTCTACTATGTCAAGAGATGAAACAAGAGAAGAGTCCCCTCAGCCAGCTGGTTCTGAGGCTCAGTTCACTAACCAAAACCAACCTCATAGAGCCTCAGGACAGCACTCAGAAAATCTGGCCCAACCAAATCATCACAAAGCAAAAATAAAAATATATCACCTATTGGAAAGACACCACAAAAAATCAAAGTAAACTTCAATGCTATTTGCCTCTAAACAGACAGTACATGGTGGCAGACTATCTGACCACTGTGACTGATAGAAAACTGAGAAAAATACTGACTAGGTACAGACTCAGTGAGCACAGTCTGGCTATAGAGACCGGTCGTCACAGGCAAACCTGGCTGCCCAGAGAGGACAGGCTGTGCTCACTCTGCCCCCGGGGAGAGGTAGAGACAGAGCTGCATTTCCTATTACACTGTGACAAATACTCAGACCTAAGAGAATCTTTCTTTCCCAAAATTATCATTCAGTACAACGAATTTGAAACTATAAAAGAGGAAGAAAAAATCAAATATTTATTGGGTGAAAAGCCTAAATGTGCAATTTTGGCAGCCAAATATGTGTCCTCCTGCCACAACCTGAGGGACAGCCAGTGAAAAGTGTAATGTAATGTAAATAATATTTCCTGTTTTGTTTTGGCTTTCATAGCATGTAATGTGTCTTCTCAGTCATGTTGAGATTGGTCGACTACTATTGCTTTAATGTATTGTTATTCTCATTAATATTGTTGTTGTAGTTGCTGTTAATGGTAATCCCATTTCCACTACTACTATTATTATTGCTGTTGGTCCCACCATTTTTGTTATATGTATACTTTGACAATGTAAGTAATTTTACTTGCCATGTCAATAAAGTCTATTGAATTGAATTGAATTGAATTGAGAGAGATGGGGGAGAGAGCGAGAGCGATATGGGAGAGAGAGCGAGAGAGATGGGGAGAGAGAGATGGGGGAGAGAGAGATGGGGGAGAGAGAGAGAGCGATATGGGAGAGAGAGCGAGAGAGATGGGGAGAGAGAGATGGGGGAGAGAGAGATGGGGGAGAGAGAGATGGGGGAGAGAGAGAGAGAGATGAGAGAGAGAGATGTGGAGAGAGAGATGAGAGAGAGAGAGATGGGGGAGAGAGAGAGAGAGATGAGAGAGAGAGATGGGGAGAGAGAGCGAGATGGGGGAGAGAGAGAGAGAGATGGGGGGAGAGAGAGAGAGCGATAGGGGAGAGAGAGAGAGATGGGGGAGAGAGAGCGAGAGAGAGATGGGGGAGAGAGTGAGAGAGATAGTTGGAGAGAGAGAGAGAGAGAGATGCGAGAGAGAGAGATGGGGGAGAGAGAGTGAGAGAGAGATGGGGGAGAGAGAGAGAGATGAGAGAGAGAGATGTGGAGAGAGAGATGAGAGAGAGAGAGATGGGGGAGAGAGAGAGAGAGATGAGAGAGAGAGATGGGGAGAGAGAGCGAGATGGGGGAGAGAGAGAGAGAGATGGGGGAGAGAGAGAGAGAGATGGGGGGAGAGAGAGAGAGAGAGATGGGGGGGAGAGAGAGAGAGAGATGGGGGGGGGAGAGAGAGATGGGGGAGAGAGAGAGAGATGAGAGAGAGAGAGAGAGATGGGGGGAGAGAGAGAGATGGAGAGAGAGAGATGGGGAGAGAGAGAGAGAGATGAGAGAGAGAGAGAGAGAGCGATAGGGGAGAGAGAGAGAGATGGGGGAGAGAGAGCGAGAGAGAGATGGGGGAGAGAGTGAGAGAGATAGTTGGAGAGAGAGAGAGAGAGAGATGCGAGAGAGAGAGATGGGGGAGAGAGAGTGAGAGAGAGATGGGGGAGAGAGAGAGATGGGGAGAGAGAGCGAGAGAGAGATGGGAGAGAGAGCGAGAGAGAGAGAGAGAGAGATGGGAGAGAGAGGGATGGGGAGAGAGAGGGATGGGGAGAGAGAGAGAGAGAGATAGGGGAGAGAGAGATTGGGGAGGGAGAGAGAGAGATGGGGGAGAGAGAGAGAGATGGGGAGAGAGAGAGATGGGAGAGAGAGCGAGATGGGAGAGAGAGCAAGAGAGATGGGGAGAGAGAGAGAGGTGGGAGAGAGAGAGAGGTGGGAGAGAGAGCGAGAGAGATGGGGAAAGAGAGAGCGATGGGGGAGAGAGAGCGAGAGATGGGGAGAGAGAGAGAGAGATGGGGGAGAGAGAGAGAGAGAGATGGGGGAGAGAGAGAGAGATGAGAGAGAGAGATGGGGGAGAGAGAGAGAGAGAGAGAGAGAGATGGGAGAGAGAGAGATGGGGAGAGAGAGAGAGATGGGGGAAGAGAGAGAGAGAGATGGGGGAGAGAGAGCGAGAGAGAGATGGGGGAGAGAGAGAGATGGGGGAGAGAGAGAGAGAGAGATGGGGAGAGAGAGAGAGAGGGAGAGAGAGAGAGAGAGGGGAGCCTCACTCTCTCTGGAGTGATGAATCACACTTCACCATATGGCAGTCCGATGAGCGAATCTGAGTTTGGCGGATGCCAGGAGAACGCTACCTGCCCCAATGCATAGCGCCAACTGTAAAGTTCTGTGAAGGTGGAATAATGGTCTGGGGCTGTTTTTCATGGTTCGGGCTAGGCCCCTTAGTTCCAGTGAAGGGAAATCTTAACGCTACAGCATACAATGACATTCTAGACGATTCTGTGCTTCCAACTTTGTGGCAACAGTTTGGGGAAGGCCCTTTCCTGTTTCAGCATGACAATGCCCCTGTGAACAAAGCAAGGTCCATACAGAAATGGTTTGTCGAGATTGGTGTGGAAGATCTTGACTGGCCTGCACAGAGCCCTGACCTCAACCCCATCGAACACCTTTGGGATTAATTGGAACGCTGACTGGGAGCCAGGCCTAATCGCCCAACATCAGTGCCTGACCTCACTAATGCTCGTGACTGAATGGAAGCAAGTCCCCGCAGCAATGTTCCAACATCTAGTGGAAAGCCTTCTCAGAAGAGTGGAGGCTGTTATAGCAGCAAAGGGGGGACCGACTCCATATTAATGCCCATGATTTTGGAATGAGATGTTCGACGAGCAGGTGTCCACATACTTTTGGTCATGTAGTGTACTTCCAAGACTAGCAACAGAGGGGCAACATTCTAATACAGAACATTCAACAGAGGAACAACATTCTAATGCAGAACATTCAACAGAGGAACAACATTCTAATGCAGAACATTCAACAGAGGAGCAACATTCTAATACAGAACATTCAGAGGAACAACATTCTAATGCGGAACATTCAACAGAGGAACAACATTCTAATGCGGAACATTCAACAGAGGAACAACATTCTAATGCAGAACATTCAACAGAGGAGCAACATTCTAATACAGAACATTCAACAGAGGAACAACATTCTAATGCGGAACATTCAACAGAGGAGCATCATTCTAATGCGGAACATTCAACAGAGGAGCATCATTCTAATGCGGAACATTCAACACAGGAACAACATTCTAATACAGAACATTCAACAGAGGAACAACATTCTAATGCAGAACATTCAACAGAGGAACAACATTCTAATGCAGAACATTCAACAGAGGAGCAACATTCTAATACAGAACATTCAACAGAGGAACAACATTCTAATGCGGAACATTCAACAGAGGAGCATCATTCTAATGCGGAACATTCAACACAGGAACAACATTCTAATGCGGAACATTCAACACAGGAACAACATTCTAATGCGGAACATTCAACACGGGAACAACATTCTAATGCAAGCTCTTTTCTTCTCACACATTTTGTTGCCTTTGCCCTCTGAGAAATCCTGGCAGGGATACAGTGTGAAAGGGTATTCACTTAATACTGCTCAATCCCTTGCCCAGTGATGTGGAGTACAACTCAGACTCCGTATACCTGGGCTGCCTTACAATGATCTACCATTCTCCCTGAAGTGTGCACTTGTTCACGTCCCCTCAGTGGACTGGTGTAGGCATGGGCTAGAGGTAGTTTCCACCATATGTCCTACTCTCGTTAATTCCTTTCAAATCCATGAGGAGGCTGTCTCTGCTCTGATTCCCTATGCTTACATGCTAGCTACACAACAGTATGCAAACGCCGTTGTCTTGCTTGTAAATTCATATCCGCCACACTGCATTGATAGCCTAGCATATAATCTCGTCACCCAGAACCAAACCCTGAGTGTATTCTGGCCAGCTACTTATTTCTCTGTACATGAGAGAACATGTTATGAGTTCTGGAAGATTCTAGTAGAGCATGGCTCCACTCCATCTGTCAACATGCTCCCTATACAAATCCACCCAGTGTTCTGCCCTCACCATGTGTATGATGTACAATGCTTGGCAGACATAACAACTCGAGACCTTGGGACTATAAGGTTCTATCTGAAATGTTTGTAAAAAAAAAAAAAAGGTTAGTCACATAATTGATCTTTAGATGGTTATTCACCTCTGTGAAGTTAGATTTTTTTTTAAAGTACATTTGAAGTGATTTTTTTTTTTTTACTAGAAAGTTCTATCTGCATAAACCCATATGAACTTGGTGCCATAAGGTTCTACCTGCAATCCAATCACAAGCCTGAACAAATAGATGGACCAATCAGAACACGTCTTTGCCATCTCCCTCTTAAGTATGGTCGAGGCTAGTCTAATGGCACGCAAGCAAGAAAACAACTGTCAGAAATCTTAAAGGAAATTATGTAGTCACATCATTTTTCAGTGATGACAGTATTTTGTCTGATGATCATAATATATTTCGTAATGTATTTGATCATGTGTTCTGACTATCTTGGTAAAATAGTGTTATTCTATCATTTATGTATTCAAATAGCTACAGTTTTCTTAAAAACGGAACGTGTCTAGTTCAGAATTGTCATATATAACCTTATGGCTGAACCCAGATTGACATTTCAGAACCATAAGGTTCGATCTGTGATTGCACCCCCTAATAAAACTGATTTACAAATGTCTCAGGATTTTGATACTCTGCACTTTAGGTACTTTAAGGTGGACCTTAATGGGTTATGAAAGAAGAATTCACTACAAAACAGTTCTGAGCTCTGGGATGTGAAAACTTTTATGCTCAAAATAGTAGAACCTTATAGTCCCAAGGTCATGAGCTCTCAATGAAGAACAAGGAAGCAGGAGTACCGTTTGGAATATTTAGTGAAAGCAATTTTGTGAAACTGTAAAATACAGAATAAATAACAAATGTACTAGAAAATGTTCAGCACACATTCACACATCAATGCATACACATAAGGAATAGCCTGACTACATACATGAATCATCACGAGCCAACAATACAATAGGCCTAGCTAGCTAATGATACAAGGCCTAGCTAGCTAACGATACAAGGCCTAGCTAGCTAACGATACAAGGCCTAGCTAAATAACGATACAATAGGCCTAGCTAGCTAACGATAGAAGGCCTAGCTAGCTAACGATACAAGGCCTAGCTAAATAACGATACAATAGGCCTAGCTAGCTAACGATAGAAGGCCTAGCTAGCTAACGATACAAGACCTAGCTAGCAAACAATGCAATAGGCCTAGCTAGCTAACGATACAAGGCCTAGCTAGCCAACATAACATTACAGAAAATATGACAATTTACATGACTGGAACAAATGACTAAAACAGCAAGACACATATTATGCATGGACGAAACGCTTTCACAAGCATATTTTCTCATAACACAAGATATTTTAGAACTGAAAATAGCTATATACGGTACATAGGGAAGCGGGATGTCTTATAAGCCTCCGGATTAGTGACCCGCTCCTTGAAAGCGTCCTTTAGCTCAGTGGGGATGTTGCCTGTAATCCATGGCTTCTGGAGACATAATCCATGGCTAGTTGAGAGATACAGTATTTAAAAAAAAGCTCAGAAAATTATTTGTCTTTTTTCATACCCGTACTTCCATTCATTTTTGAAATTGGTTACCAGGTTACCTTGAGACAACCCACTGAGCACACCATGTCATTTCAACGTGGATAATTGGTTAATATTTTGGTTGAGACGTTGCTCAATGACATTACAACCTATATTCACCCAATCAAAGAGAGAGAGACAAAAGTCAGTTAAATTACCTGTGTTATCACTATTCTTTCAACCATCTAAAAGCAAAACAAAACTCCAATGGAAAAACAATGTCAGATTTTTTTGGTTTAGTTGTCACGGTCACGTCTCCTCCCGTTGCTCCCCTCCGGCGCTCTGATTCGCCGGTCTACTGAGCCACCGGTCTGAGCGCACCACCGGAATGGAAACCCAACGCACCCTAAATCACCTCCAGCGCACCTGCACCTCATCACCAGCCCTATTTAGCCCTGGACTGTTCTGGAAGATGTTGTGTGTGATTGTTAAGCTTCGTGTCGTTTACTCTCTTGTTGTTATTTCTCTTTGTCATTGTTTAAGTAAACCTTGACCTTGTTAATTCCTGCGTCTGCGTCCTGCCTCTTCGTACACTCAGTACTCGTCACAGTCACCCAAATGTATCTCACTGTGCTTTCAACCATTTAAAAAGCACAGCAAAGTTCAAATGGGAATACAATGTCAGATATTTTGTTTATTTATACGACGGATTGATGTGTTATCACTGTGCTTCATCTAATAGCAGAACCAAATGATCTGGATTGCAATTGAGATTACATTAAAAAGTACATGGTGAAATTGATCAATGCCATTTGAGACTCTCCACAGACCTGCAACCACCTATGCGCACGCTTTATACAATTACCTAAGAAGATATGTATAGTTACAGTAACATCAAAATGTGGCCATGGACGTGTTACTAATTTTAAGGATGAATTATACATTCGCTTGTAAGCCTTTAACTTTAGGCTATTTTACTCTATTACAAAAGTAATATTGAATTGTGTTTTGGTTGACAACGCAACCAAATATTAACATTTGAAGGACATGCATCTCCTGCTTGGATAGTTCCATCCGTGCCACTCACTTAGTCTGGATTTAATTCCAGTTTGTCGACAAATTAATACTTGATATGTTGGATTCACGTCTCCATCTCAACCAAAAGCTGTGGATGACTTTGCAAGTGCTATGTGGGCCTAAATAGCATAAGTTATGATATACACTGAGTGTACAAAACATTAAGGACTCCTGGTCTTTCCATGACATAGACTGACCAGGTGAATCCAGGTGAAAGCTATGATCCCTTATTGATGTCACTTGTTAAATCCACTTCAAAATCAGTGTAGATGAAGGGGAGGAGACAGGTTAAAGAAGGATTTTGAAGCCTTGAGACATAGATTGTGTATGTGTGCCATTCAGAGAGTGAATGGGCAAGACAAACGTTAAGTGCCTTTGAACGGAGTATGGTAGTACGTGCCAGGTGCACCAGTTTGCGTCAAGAACTGCAACACTGCTGGGTTTTTCACGCTCAACAGTTTCCTGTGTGTATCAAGAATGGTCCACCACCCAAAGGACATCCAGCCAACTTGACACAACTTTGGGAAGCATTTAAGTCAAAACGGACCAGTATCACTGTGGAACGCTTTCGACACCTTGTAGAGTCCATGCCCCAACGAATTGAGGCTGTTCTGTTTTGTACACTCAGTGTATAGTGATAAAGTATGGTGACATTTCATTTGCTCCTTTGGAATGACTTCGATAGCAACAGTGAATCTATTTGTTTTTTTAACTGGAGATCTCTGAATCATTCTCATAATAGCACATTGGTAAAAGTCAATGACAAATATCATAGCTAAGCTTGGTTAAAACCCTGGATGGCAGACCATAGGGTAGCTGAATTTAGATCTATTCTCCAGTAGGAGGTGCTCCCCAGCCTCCTGTTTTTTCTGATAGTGGCTATAATGTTGAAGATCTGACATTTTTTTTGTCTATGTGTTACGCACGCCTCTCGGAAGAGGGAACGCAACACCCTGCTACAACTCAACTCTCCGTGGGGTGAAAGAGGTATGGGACTGTAGGTGTGAGTAAGGATGACAAAAGGCAGAGAATACCGTTAACAGGGAATGTATTCCTTCGCACGGTAAGTTTGGGGAAAAGGGGCTGGACGGAACCAAAGCAAAGAAAGTAAATATCAAAGCCCCCTCTCCTACCTTACCTGCCTACCCACTACTTACTTAACTAGCACCACCTGGTGCACTAACCAAAATACAGGGGATGGTCCGCCCAGGTCTTTCCTAGTGTGCATAGACAGTCAACTTCTACGGGTAATGTATGCCCGCGGGCCTCTTGCCTAAGCACTCCCTAGGTGCCTTCCCCTTCCCCCCTTGGGAACAAATGAAACAAAAATAGCACAAACTGGTTCTCAACAAAAACCTGAGAAAAAAAACTAACTCAGGACATTAAAGAAACGCTGAGCCACAAACTAACACAAAACATTACAATTGGTTCTCATAGCAACAACAACACAGTACATACCAAACTCTTAGCATACAACCAACATGCTGTAACTCTCAGCCATTCTGCCCCCCTTCTGAGCAACAGAACTGGGGCTTATATAGCTTCAGAAGGAGTTGGTAATTGGAGACAGCTGCGTCCTGACGAGGGCGCGGGGTCAGCTCTCCAATCATCAATGTTCATTGACCAATCAGCTGCTTGTTGGGGAATTTCAGGAACCCATTTCCTGAAATACACACATGAAAATACACAACCCACAACACAGAAACTGGGGAACGTAACACCATGACATAATCCTATGGTTGAAATGTCACCCTCAAAACAACAGTTGATGACTTTTTGCAAATGAAATGTATTTTCCACATCACAATATGTTGACAAATTACGTTGAAACAACATTGATTCAACCCGTTTGTGGGAAGTCTTGCGAGGCTTTTGGCCGTCGTAGAGCAAAACTGGCCGTGTTCGTGTCTCAGCTTTCGGTGGTCATATTAGTTTGTAGCCCAAACCGTTCGGATGATACAGACGTTTTTCGTGAGAAGACCGATTTTCAGGATGTCTCCTGGTCTGACAAACGAAGGTTAAGCTATTGAATCACTCCAATATGGTATCCTTCATACATTCCGAGTAAGGATTTTCAGATGACTTCCGTGTACTGGGTATTACTGAAGCTGCGGCTGACCCCCTTTAAATAGCTGTCGCTGCACTGCTTCACCTCATGTCCTTTTTCAAGGAGCCGTAGATCACCGACAAAGAGGATTGGAGTGATCCAATAGCTAACATAACCGTGGTTACATACGTAACCCACTGTAGGTTTGTATTGATACGCGCTGGCCCAGAACTATCTCACCGTAGCAAACGAATAGCTTCGAGCAGTGACTGGAAACTGTAAAACCATTTGCACATATGACTCTCACACCAGGTGCAGACTATGCCCCATCGCTTTAAATGCAACGTGTTCACCGCATTGTCCTGAAGGCCTAGACTGGGCCACTGACGCCTCTCAAAGGCCAAGCCCAAAGTTGGAGGTCCTGATGCCACAGTCTCCCCAGAGCCTGAGAGAGCAGGTCAGACCTCAGTGGCAGCTGCCATGGGGTCACCGAGAGGAGGGACAACAGGAGGCTGAACTAGGGATGTGACAAACGGACAATATTTCTTAACATTTAAACAGGCCTTTTCTTTTTTTTCTTTTTTTTTTTTGTCACAGGAGGTTGGTGGAACCAACTGTTGGAGTGACCAGGACATGCTGTCCTACCAGGTAACGGCTGGAACTGTTTGAGTGCTAGGCGAACCGCCCACTACTCCAGTACACTGATGTGTTGACCACTCCATGGGGGGCTCCAGCGGCCACTGGCCGCCATGCCTCTGGAGAAAAAACCCAGATGCATCAGCGCACACCAGCTCTCTCTGTGGTGGACTCTGATCAGGCTCACGCCCTTTAACAGGAAGGAGCGAGATAGCCACTTTGATTGGGTCCTCAAACATGCACTCATTACCAACAGTTGACGTTGTCTGTGTTGTTTTGGGTGCCGGCCGCGGGAGTTGAACCATCGCTGGCGTGGCCTGATGGAGAATACCCAATAGAATCAACAGTGAAGCCGCCGTCAGCAGGGGGAGTAGCTGTTGGCACTCTAACACCGAAACGGTTGAGGTTGGTGTGGGCAGGGACACCTTGCATTTCCCCAATGCTAAACACCATATTGGATATGGTAGTTTCCCCTCTTTGGAAAGATCATACTGTATGATAGTATAGAATGGGACCTACAATATCAGCCTTTGTCTCATAAACTATCTGAAGGAGTGTGAAGTGTCTAATCATGAAGGGGGCAGGGCGTTCTAACTCACACACGTTCATAGCTTATTTCTTGCTTTATACGTGTGGGTTCAGGTTAAGAGGACTTAAGGGGAATTCTGTTTATACCTTTGTGCTTAGTCCTGCGATGGACACCTCTCGTTAAGCTAGCCACTTTTGCATAGCTCGTTTACCGTGGAACACACAAGGGTCTAGGCAAGATGGCTGCACCCTGTGAGAGATGAAAGCGTGGTGCACCTCACGACACCTAGCGTACTCTCAGGGCAGAACTGTAAGTCCGCTGGAACGAAACATACACAGTATCCAATCTTTCCGGGGTAGGCACGGTGCCCGAGCCCAAAGGCTAAAAACCGTGAGGGTTCCCGGTGGACAGACAATTAGGACAAACCCTCACCGCCGCAATACTGGTCGACCAAAGCGAGTATCGCCCAGGTTCGTACACTGTCACAAGTAATTAAAACAAGGGCAAAAACCAAACGAGATGGCACAAGCCAAAACGAGTGGGGGGACAGCAGAGCACCCTGATGGAGAGGCTAGCTAGCTACTCCAAGCTATTGAATATACAGTACTTCTGCGCTTATACACTCCAACATAGAGCGCTTACCTAGCCAATCCTCTCTGGGATGAGCCGAGAAAAATAACAGGTGGAAGTAGTGGTGGGGGGCGCTATTTAAGGGGGTCAGCCGCACTTCTACCCGGTACACGGGACTAATCTGAAAATCCTTACTCGGAATGTATCCTGCCACGCGGAAGGATACCATATAGGAGGGATCCAATATAGTGCTACATAACACTGCTGTAGCTCTGCAGATGTGGTGGAAGGTTGCAACACCATTATCCCAGAAACCCTAGACCCACTCCAATATGCATACCGAGATGCAATCTCTATTGCACTCCACACTGCCCTTTCCCATCTGGACAAAAGGAACACCTACGTGAGAATGCTATTCATTGACTAGAGCTCAGCGTTCAACACCATAGTGCCCTCAAAGCTCATCACTGAGCTAAGGATCCTGGGACTAAACACCTCGCTCTGCAACTGGATCCTGGACTTCCTGACGGGCCGCCCCCAGGTGGTAAGGGTAGGTAACAACACATCTGCCACGCTGATCCTCAACACGGGGGCCCCTCAAGGGTGCGTGCTCAGTCGCCTCCTGTACTCCCTGTTCACCCATGACTGCATGGCCAGGCACGACTCCAACACAATCATTAAGTTTGCCGACGACACAACAGTGGTAGGCCTGATCACCGTCAACGAAGAGACAGCCTATAGGGAGGAGGTCAGAGACCTGGCCGTGTGGTGCCAGGATAACAACCTCTCCCTCAACGTGACCAAGACAAAGGAGATGATTGTGGACTACAGGAAAAGGAGGACCGAGCACACCCCCATTCTCATCGATAGGGCTGTAGTGGAGCAGGTTGAGAGCTTTAAGTTCCTTGGTGTCCACATCACCAACAAACTATCATGGTCCAAACACACCAAGACAGTCGTGAAGAGGGCACGACAAAGCCTATACCCCCTCAGGAGACTGAAAAAAATTGGCATGGGTCCTCAGATCCTCAAAAAATTCTACAGCTGCACCATCGAGAGCATCCTGACTGGTTGCATCACCGCCTGGTATGGCAACTGCTCGGCCTCCGACTGCAAGGCACTACAGAGAGTAGTGCATACGGCCCAGTACATCACTGGGGCCAAGCTTTCTGCCATCCAGGACCTCTATACCAGGCGGTGTCAGAGGAAGGCCCTAAAAATGGTCAAAGACTCCAGCCACCCTAGTCATAGACTGTTCTCTCTGCTACCGCACGGCAAGCGGTACCGAAGCGCTAAGTCTAGGTCCAAAAGGCTTCTTAACAGCTTCTACCCCCAAGCCATAAGACTCCTGAACAGCTAATCAAATGGCTACCTAGACTATTTGCATTGTCCCCCACCCCTCTTTTACACTGCTGTCACTCTGTTTATTATCTATGCATTGTCACTTTAACTCTTCCCACATGTACATATTACCTGAATTACCTCGACTAACCGGTGCACCCGCACATTGACTCTGTACCGGTACCCCTGTATATAGCCTCCCTACTGTTATTTTATTTTACTGCTGCTCTTTAATCATTTATTTTTTTACTTATCTATTTTTTACTTTACACTAATTTTTTCTTAAAACTGCATTTTTGGTTAAGGGCTTGTAAGTAAGCATTTCACTGTAAGGTCTACACCTGTTGTATTCAGTGCATGTGACAAATACAATTTGATTTGATATCTCTAGCTTAAACAGACGGATGTTGATAAGGATTTTTTTATCACGCTAATTAGAGTGTCTATGGGATTAGGGACACCACCAGTCTGCAGTACGCCACCAGTCTGCAGTACGTCACCAGTCTGCAGTACGCCACCAGTCTGCAGTAACCAGTCTGCAGTACGCCACCAGTCTGCAGTACGCCACCAGTCTGCAGTACGCCACCAGTCTGCAGTAACCAGTCTGCAGTACGCCACCAGTCTGCAGTACGCCACCAGTCTGCAGTACGTCACCAGTCTGCAGTACGCCACCAGTCTGCAGTAACCAGTCTGCAGTACGTCACCAGTCTGCAGTACGCCACCAGTCTGCAGTAACCAGTCTGCAGTACGTCACCAGTCTGCAGTACGCCACCAGTCTGCAGTACGTCACCAGTCTGCAGTACGCCACCAGTCTGCAGTAACCAGTCTGCAGTACGTCACCAGTCTGCAGTAACCAGTCTGCAGTACGTCACCAGTCTGCAGTACGCCACCAGTCTGCAGTACGCCACCAGTCTGCAGTACGTCACCAGTCTGCAGTACGCCACCAGTCTGCAGTAACCAGTCTGCAGTACGCCACCAGTCTGCAGTAACCAGTCTGCAGTACGTCACCAGTCTGCAGTACGCCACCAGTCTGCAGTAACCAGTCTGCAGTACGCCACCAGTCTGCAGTACACCACCAGTCTGCAGTACGCCACCAGTCTGCAGTACGTCACCAGTCTGCAGTACGCCACCAGTCTGCAGTAACCAGTCTGCAGTACGTCACCAGTCTGCAGTACGCCACCAGTCTGCAGTAACCAGTCTGCAGTACGTCACCAGTCTGCAGTACGCCACCAGTCTGCAGTAACCTGTCTGCAGTACTTCACCAGTCTGCAGTACGCCACCAGTCTGCAGTAACCTGTCTGCAGTACGTCACCAGTCTGCAGTAACCAGTCTGCAGTACGCCACCAGTCTGCAGTACGCCACCAGTCTGCAGTACGCCACCAGTCTGCAGTACGTCACCAGTCTGCAGTAACCAGTCTGCAGTACGCCACCAGTCTGCAGTAACCAGTCTGCAGTAACCAGTCTGCAGTACGCCACCAGTCTGCAGTACGCCACCAGTCTGCAGTACGTCACCAGTCTGCAGTAACCAGTCTGCAGTACGTCACCAGTCTGCAGTACGTCACCAGTCTGCAGTACGCCACCAGTCTGCAGTACGCCACCAGTCTGCAGTACGCCACCAGTCTGCAGTAACCAGTCTGCAGTCTGAACAGAAAAGGAGGCTTTCACTCCAACCATTTCAGGTCCCAGCTAGCCTGGTTGAAGGAGAGGCCTCTCCATTAGGCTGTGAAGTGTGCCCGCATCCCATATGGCACCCTATTCCCTATACAGAGCATAGGGCTCTGGTCAAAAGTAGTACACATTTTAGGGAACAGGGTGCCATTTGAGACAACCCTGTATCTAGGAGCTGTATTAGAGTGGACATTAGCTATATCACCAGTAGTATACACACACACACACACACACACACACACACACACACACACAGACAATTGTGGTTTTCCGTGTTCACTTGGCTGGATGCCAATCATCGTTGAGCCAAGCAACAAGATATTATTAAACTACACATTCCTTTAGCACTGTGATATTTTGTTGTGTCAGGAAAAATCTATGAAACCTCCTTTGGCCGCCATTCCTTCCAGTTCTCTGCTGCCAATGACTGGAACGAACTGCAAAAATCTCTGAAGCTGGAGACTCTTATCTCCCTCACTAACTTTAAGCGTCAGTTGTCAGAGCACCTTACCGATCACTGCACCTGTACACAGCCCATCTGAAATTAGCCCACCCAGCTACCTCATCCCCATATTGTTATTTATTTTGCTCATTTGCGCCCCAGTATCTCTATTTGCACATCATCTCTTGCACATCTATCATTCCAGTGTTAATACTAATTGCAATTATTTTGCACTATGGCCTATTTATTGCCATACCTCCATAACTTGCTACATTTGCACACACTGTATATATATTTTCTGTTGTATTTTTGACTGTATGTTTTGTTTACCCCATATGTAACTCTGTGTTGTTGTTGTTTTTATCGCACTGCTTTGTTTTATCTTGGCCAGGTCGCAGTTGTAAATGAGAACTTGTTCTCAACTGGCTTACCTGGTTAAATAAAGGTTAAATAAAAATAAAAATAAATAAAAAAGTGGTTAAAGTCATGTGAGTAGCTGTTGTTATCCATTATTCTGGCTAAGGTCCTACTGCGCTGGAGCTTGTGTAATGTATATACAGTATGTATTTATAAACTGGGTGGTTCGAGCCCTGAATGCTGATTGGCTGAAAGCCGTGGTATATCAGACCGTATACCATGGGTATGACAAAACATTTGCTTGTACTGCTCTAATTACGTTGGTAACCAGTTTATAATAGCAGTAAGGCACCTCTGGGGTTTGTGGTATATGGCCAATATACCACGGCTAAGGGCTGTATCCAGGCACTCCGTGTGGCGTCGTGCTTAAGAACAGCCCTTAGCCGTGGTATATCGGCCATATACCACACCCCCTCGGGCCTTATTGCTTAAATATCCAAATGTGTATCAGTGGCCTTGTGGTTAGAGTGTTCACCCTGAGGTTGGGAGTTCGATCCCCGGCCGAGTCATACCAAAGACTGTAAAAATGGGAGCCGATGCGTCTCTGCTTGGCACTCAGCATTAAGGAGATTAGATTGGGGTTAAGGCCCTGCAGTAGACTAGCGTCCTGTCCAGGGGGTGTACTGTACATCAAGCTGCCTCACTACAGTAACAGGAGATAGACTAGAGTCCTGTCCAGGGAGTGTACTGTACATCAAGCTGCCTCACCCTAGAAACAGGAGGTAGACTGGCGTCCTGTCCAGGGAGTGTACTGGTACATCAAGCTGCCTCACCCTAGAAACAGGAGGTAGACTGGCGTCCTGTCCAGGGAGTGTACTGGTACATCAAGCTGTCTCACTACAGAAACAGGAGATAGACTAGCGTCCTGTCCAGGGAGTGTACTGTACATCAAGCTGCCTCACCCTAGAAACAGGAGGTAGACTGGCGTCCTGTCCAGGGAGTGTACTGGTACATCAAGCTGCCTCACCCTAGAAACAGGAGGTAGACTGGCGTCCTGTCCAGGGAGTGTACTGGTACATCAAGCTGTCTCACTACAGAAACAGGAGATAGACTAGCGTCCTGTCCAGGGAGTGTACTGGTACATCAAGCTGCCTCACTACAGAAACAGGAGATAGACTAGCGTCCTGTCCAGGGGGTGTACTTGTACATCAAGCTGCAGAAACAGGAGATCTGCTCCTATGAGTCGATGCTCTTGCAAGGCTACTTTACTTACTACATGTATGTAATGTACAGTCATAAAGAGTTGCATTTCAAGGATAACATATTCACTTGAAGGAACTGACTTGAAGGCTACAGGACTGAAAGCATTTGAATGAAACAACCATGTCGCTGTCACTAGCAAACACAGTCATGGGTGGTACTGGTAACTCTAAAATTAACTTGAAAGGCACCCTGGGAAATATGCAAATAAGGCATCCAAAAACCTTGTTGGAGGTAAAATGTTCCCTTTAAATGGAACAAACGGTAACCTAAAAAGGCTCATTTGTACCTTTTCCAGAGGAATGGTTTTGTACCATCTTGTCCCCTAAGGTACCCTACTGGCTCTTTAAAGGTACGAGCTGCAAGGGTACAATGATGTACCTATAACTAAAAGGTACAAAGGAAGTACCTTATAGGGTACCTCTACAGTGACAGGCGTTTGGACCACTTTTTTTTAGATTACATTTACATTACATTTACGTCATTTAGCAGACGCTCTTATCCAGAGCGACTTACAAATTGGTGCATTCACCTTATAGCCAATGGGATAACCACTTTACAATATGTTTGTTGTTGTTTTGTTTTTTTTGGGGGGGGGGGGGGGTGTAAGGGGGGGGTAGAATGATTACTTTATCCTATCCCAGGTATTCCTTAAAGAGGTGGGGTTTCAAGTGTCTCCGGAAGGTGGTGAGTGACTCCGCTGTCCTGGCGTCGTGAGGGAGCTTGTTCCACCATTGGGGTGCCAGAGCAGCGAACAGTTTTGACTGGGCTGAGCGGGTGCCAGAGCAGCGAACAGCGAGTTGCAGTAATCCAGACGGGAGATGACAAGTGCCTGGATTAGGACCTGTGCCGCTTCCTGTGTAAGGCAGGGTCGTACTCTCCGAATGTTGTAGAGCATGAACCTACAGGATCGGGTCACCGCCTTGATGTTAGCGGAGAATGACAGGGTGTTGTCCAGGGTCACACCAAGGCTCTTTGCACTCTGGGAGGAGGACACAACGGAGTTGTCAACCGTGATGGCGAGATCATGGAACGGGCAGTCCTTCCCCGGGAGGAAGAGCAGCTCCGTCTTGCCGAGGTTCAGCTTGAGGTGGTGATCCGTCATCCACACTGATATGTCTGCCAGACATGCAGAGATGCGATTCGCCACCTGGTAATCAGAAGGGGGAAAGGAGAAGATTAGTTGTGTGTTGTCTGCATAGCAATGATAGGAGAGGCCATGTGAGGATATGACAGAGCCAAGTGACTTGGTGTATAGCGAGAATAGGAGAGGGCCTAGAACTGAGCCCTGGGGGACACAGTGCGGAGACAGATTCTCGCCACGCCACTTGGTAGGAGCGACCTGTCAGGTAGGACGCAATCCAGGAGTGAGCCGCGCCGGAGATGCCCAACTCAGAGAGGGTGGAGAGGAGGATCTGATGGTTCACAGTATCAAAGGCAGCAGACAGGTCTAGAAGGACAAGAGCAGAGGAGAGAGAGTTAGCTTTAGCAGTGCGGAGAGCCTCCGTGACACAGAGAAGAGCAGTCTCAGTTGAATGACCAGTCTTGAAACCTGACTGGTTTGTATCAAGAAGGTCATTCTGAGAGAGATAGCAAGAGAGTTGGCTAAAGACGGCACGCTCAAGAGTTTTGGAGAGAAAAGAAAGAAGGGATACTGGTCTGTAGTTGTTGACATCGGAGGGATTGAGTGTAGGTTTTTTGAGAAGGGGTGCAACTCTTGCTCTCTTGAAGACGGAAGGGACATAGCCAGCGGTCAAGGATGAGTTGATGAGTGAGATGAGGTAAGGGAGAAGGTCTCCGGAAATGGTCTGGAGAAGAGAGGAGGGGATAGGGTCAAGCGGGCAGGTTGTTGGGCGGCCGGCCGTCACAAGTCGCAAGATTTCATCTGGAGAGAGAGGGGAGAAAGAAGTCAAAGCATAGGGTAGGGCAGTGTGAGCAGGACCAGCAGTGTCATTTGACTTAACAAACGAGGATCGGATGTCGTCAACCTTCTTTTCAAAATGGTTGACGAAGTCATCCACAGAGAGGGAGGAGGGGGGGGGGGGGGGGGATCTAAACCTTTATTTCTGAGTGTAGGGGCTGATTCAGACTAAGGAAACATAAGCGTTTTTACAGTACTGTACTGTCTACTCCTAGAGACCGTTTGTGTGATATTCTACTAGTGAATCTCTGTCCCCACTGAGTCGTGCTTCATAATCTGTTGAGTGATTCTCCTGTATCTCAAAACAAATCAAATTGTATTTGTCACATGCGCCGAATACAACAGGTGTAGACCTTACAGTGAAATGCTTACTTACAAGCCCTTAACCAACAATGCAGTTAAGAAAAATAAGTGTTAAGTAAAAAAAATTGATAAGTAAAAAATAAAATAAAAGAAAAAGAAATAACAAATAATTAAAGAGCAACAGTAAAATAACAGTAGCGAGGCTATATACAGGGGGTACCGGTACAGAGTCAATGTGCGGGGGCACAGGTTAGTCAAGGTAATTGAGGTAATATGTACATGTAGGTAGAGTTAAAGTGACTATACTTAGATAACAGAGAGTGGCAGCAGCACAAAAGAGGGGGTGGGGTCGGGGGGGACAATGCAAATAGTCCGGGTAGCCATTTGATTAGCTTTGTCGTGCCCTCTTCACGACTGTCTCGGTGTGTTTGGACGATGATAGTTTGTTGGTGATGTGGACACCAAGGAACTTGAAGCTCTCAACCTGCTCCACTACAGCCCCGTCGATGAGAATGGTGGTGTGCTCAGTCCTCCTTTTCCTGTAGTCCACAATCATCTCCTTTGTCTTGATCACGTTGAGGGAGAGGTTGTTGTCCTGGCACCACACGGCCAGGTCTCTGACCTCCTCCCTATAGACTGTCTCATCGCTGTATGGTGATCAGGCCTACCACTGTTGTCTCATCGGCAAACTTAATGATGGAGTTGGGAGTCGTGCCTGGCCATGCAGTCATGGGTGAACAGGCAGTACAGGAGGGGACTGAGCACGCACCCCTGAGGGGCCCCCGTGTTGAGGATCAGCGTGGCAGATGTGTTGTTACCTACCCTTACCACCTGGGGGCAGCCCGTCAGGAAGCTCAGGATCCAGTTGCAGAGGGAAGTGTTCAGTCCCAGTATCCTTTGCTTAGTGATGAGCTTTGAGGACACTATGGTGTTGAACGCTGAGCTGTAGTCAATGAATAGCATTCTCACGTAGGTGTTCCTCTTGTCCAGGTGGGAAAGGGCAGTGTGGAGTGCAATAGAGATTGCATCATCTGTGGATCTGTTGGGGCGGTATGCATATTGGAGTGGGTCTAGGGTTTCTGGGATAATGGTGTTGATGTGAACCATGACCAGCCTTTCAAAGCACTTCATGGCTACAGATGTCAGTGCTACGGGTCGGTAGTCATTTAGGCAGGTTATCTTAGTGTCCTTGGGCACGGGGACTATGGTGGTCTGCTTGAAACATGTTGGTATTAGACTCAGTCAGGGACAGGTTGAAAATGTCAGTGAAGACACTTGCCAGTTGGTCAGCGCATGCTCGGAGTACACATCCTGGTAATCTGTCTGGCCCTGCGGCCTTGTGAATAATGACCTGTTTAAAGGTCTTACTCACATCGGCTACGGAGAGCATGATCACAGTCGTCCAGAACAGCTGATGGTCTCATGCATGCTTCAGTGTTGCTTGCCTCGAAGCGAGCATATTAGTAATTTAGCCCGTCTGGTAGACTCGTGTCACTGGGTAGCTCGTGGCTGTGATTCCCTTTGTAATCTGTAATAGTTTGCAGGCCCTGCCACATCCAACGAGCGTCAGAGCCGGTGTTGGACGATTCAAACTTAGTCCTGTATTGACTCTTTGCCTGTTTGATGGTTCGTCGGAGTGCATAGCGGAATTTTCTTATAAGCATCCGGGTTAGAGTCCCGCTCCTTGAAATCGGCAGCGTTACCCTTTAGTTCAGTGCGGATGTTGCCTGCAATTCATGGCTTCCGGTTGGGGTACGTACATACTGTCACTGTGGGGACGACGTCATCAATGCACTTATTTATGAAGCCGGTGACTGATGTGGTGTACTCCTCAATGCCATCGGAAGAATCCCAGAACATATTCCAGTCTGTGCTAGCAAAACAGTCCTGTAACTTAGCATCTGCGTCATCTGACCGCTTCTTTATTGAGCGAGTCACTGGTACTTCCTGCTTTAGTTTTTGCTTATAAGCAGGAATCAGGAGGATATAATTATGGTCAGATTTGCCAAATGGAGGGCGAGGGAGAGCTTTGTATGCGTCTGTGTGTGGAGTAAAGGTGGTCTAGAGTTTTTTTCCTCTGGTTGCACATTTAACATGCTGGTAGAAATTAGGTAAAACGGATTTAAGTTTCCCTGCATTAAAGTCCCCAGCCACTAGGAGCGCCGCCTCTGGATGAGCGTTTTCCTGTTTGCTTATGGCCTTATACAGCTAATTGAGTGCGGTCTTAGTGCCAGCATCGGTTTGTGGTGGTAAATAGACAGTTACGAAAATATAGATGAAAACTCTCTAGTTAAACAGTGTGGTCTACAGCTCATCATGAGATACTCTACCTCAGGCGAGCAAAACCTTAATATTTCCTTAATATTTGATTTCGTGCACCAGCTGTTATTTACAAATAAACACAGACCACCACCCCTTGTCTTACCGGAGGCAGCTGTTCTATCTTGCCGATGTAGCGTATATCCCGCCAGCTGTATGTTTTCCATGTCGTCGTTCGGCCACGACCCTGTGAAACATAAGATATTACAGTTTTTAATGTCCCATGGTAGGATATTCGTGACTGTAGCTTGTCTATTTTGTAATCCAATGATTGTACGATTGGATAATAGGACTGATGGTAGAGGCAGATTACCCACTCGCCGTCGGATCCTTACAAGGCACCCCGACCTACGTCCCCGATATCTCTGTCTCTTTCTCCTGCGAATGACAGGGATTTGGGCCTTGTCGGGTGTCTGAAGAATATCCTTCGCGTCCGACTCGTTAAAGAAAAAAATCTTCGTCCAGTACGAGGTGAGTAATCGTTGTCCTGATATCCAGAAGCTCTTTTCAGTCATAAGAGACGGTGGCAGAAACATTATGTACAAAATAAGTTACAAATAACCCGAACACACAATAGCACAATTGGTTAGGATCCCGTAAAAACAGCAGCCAATCTCCTCCGGCGCCATTAAAGGTCCTGTACTAGTGAATCTCTGTCCCCCCCTGAGTCATGGTACATAATCATAGTCGTGGTACATAATCTGTTGAGTGATTCTCCTGTATAAGAGAACGGATACTGACAGCACTGGGGTCAGAATCATCTGTACAGGACATGCATTAAAACGTATAGACTGGAAGCATGCCAAATCACAGGCGACCCACACACACATGCAAACCTCGTACTTAATTGCAGACGCAGACATTTCCAATTAATAATTTAGGACATACAGTATGTATGAGGTGCCAGTTTGAGTCAGAGTCAGGAGACTCTCTCGCTACGGCTGAACGGACATGCTACTGTGCTGTACTGTAAAAACGTGTATGTTTCCTAAATCTGAATTGGCCGCTTTTGAGAATATTACATAGACCATCTCTCCGACAAAACATGCTACTATTGTTAGGAAAAAAATGACTAGCCTACTGATTTTGCTGCACTCGTTATGTCTAGGGGTCCTAGTCCTGGTTACATGGTCTGTAACCTGACTCGTTATGTCTAGGGGTCCTAGTCCTGGTTACATGGTCTGTAACCTGACTCATTATGTCTAGGGGGTCTTAGTCCTGGTTACATGGTCTGTAACCTGACTCGTTATGTCTAGGGGTCTTAGTACTAGTTACATGGTCTGTAACCTGACTCATTATGTCTAGGGGGTCTTAGTCCTGGTTACATGGTCTGTAACCTGACTCGTTATGTCTAGGGGTCTTAGTACTAGTTACATGGTCTGTAACCTGACTCGTTATGTCTAGGGGGTCCTAGTCCTGGTTACATGGTCTGTAACCTGACTCGTTATGTCTAGGGGGTCTTAGTACTAGTTACATGGTCTGTAACCTGACTCGTTATGTCTAGGGGTCTTAGTCCTGGTTACATGGTCTGTAACCTGACTCATTATGTCTAGGGGTCTTAGTCCTGGTTACATGGTCTGTAACCTGACTCATTATGTCTAGGGGGTCTTAGTACTAGTTACATGGTCTGTAACCTGACTCATTATGTCTAGGGGTCTTAGTCCTGGTTACATGGTCTGTAACCTGACTCATTATGTCTAGGGGGTCCTAGTCCTGGTTACATGGTCTGTAACCTGACTCATTATGTCTAGGGGGTCTTAGTACTAGTTACATGGTCTGTAACCTGACTCATTATGTCTAGGGGTCTTAGTACTAGTTACATGGTCTGTAACCTGACTCATTATGTCTAGGGGTCTTAGTCCTATCTGCATGGTCTGTAACCTGACTCATTATGTCTAGGGGGTCTTAGTACTGGTTACCTGGTCTGTAACCTGATTTAAGGTGTGCATTTTGTGAGAAATCACAAATGTACATGTGTCCAAGAAACTTAACACTGTGCTGTTAATGATCAATATACTAACACTAAACTACCCCCATATCATAACACTGTGCTGTTAATGATCAATATACTAACACTAAACTACCCCCATATCATAACACTGTGCTGTTAATGATCAATATACTAACACTAAACTACCCCCATATCATAACACTGTGCTGTTAATGATCAATATACTAACACTAAACTACCCCCGCATATCATAACACTGTGCTGTTAATGATCAATATACTAACACTAAACTACCCCCATATCATAACACTGTACTGTTAATGATCAATATACTAACACTAAACTACCCCCATATCATAATACTGTACTGCAATATACTGTATGAACAGTGGAATACTGAGATCACAGTCAGTATACTCATGCAATAAGAAGCCTCCTGTAGCTCAGTTGGTAGAGCATGGCGCTTGCAACACCAGGACTGTGGGTTCGATTCCCACGGGGGTGGGGGCAGTATGAAAAAAATGTATGCACTCACTAACTGTAAGTCGCTCTGGATAAGAGCGTCTGCTAAAACGTAGGTGCGTTTATAAGAAACTTGGCAATAGAATAAGTTGCCTATCCAGTAATAGAAAACACCACGCACTAATACTGAGAAAATAACTTTATGCTTTCCCCAACCCCTGAAAATACGTTGGTCTAACTACGTGGAACCAACTACAACCCCCCTATTTCCTACACAACATCTACATTTAAAAAAAACATTAAAGCAACACTTGTGCTGTGACAACACTTTGCTGTATACCAGTGTTCCCCAACTGGCGGCCCGCGGGCCGAATGTGGCCCGCCGGTGGTTTTATTTGACCCCCCCCCCCCAAGTTTACTGAGCTTTGGACATAAAATACTGTAAAAACACCAGGAAATCAGCTCCAATTTATTTTTGATTGCGGAAATCTGTTCCCAAGTATTCCCACTCATAATAGAGAAACATATGTGATCGTATACAAATAATAATAATTAATAATAATTCATTGGATTTATACAGCACTTTTCTACCAACTGAGGTACTCAAAGCGCTTTACATAGTAGGGGTAAACTCACCTCATCCACCATCAATGTGTAGCACCCACCTCATTGGTGCCAGAACTCTTACCACACATCAGCTATCAGGTGGAGAGGTGAGGAGTGATATATGACCATTAGGAATGAAGGGGATGATTAGGCGGCCATGATGGAATGAGGCCAGGTTGGGAGTTTAGCCATGACACCAGGAAGAACACCCCTACTCTTACAATAAGTGCCAATGGGATTTTGAACGACCACAGAGAGTCAGAACACCCGTTTTAACGTCCCATCCAAAAGACGGCACCCCCTACGCAGGGCAATGTCCCCAAATGTAATCAAGGTTTTAAATGTTTTAGTCAAATATTATATCTATTTAGCCTTCTTGCGGTCGATTTGCAGTATACATATTTTTTTTCTTATGTTCCGGCCCTCCGACCATCCGCGCAAGAAAAAATTGTCCCGCGGCTGAATGTAGTTGATGATCCCTGCTGTATACAGAACTGACCCTGTAGTTGATGATCCCTGCTGTGTACAGAACTGACCCTGTAGTTGATGATCCCTGCTGTATACAGAACTGACCCTGTAGTTGATGATCCCTGCTGTATACTCTCTGGCGATTTGACACTCACTATGACCATAATGAAATGTGCATTGCGTGCGACACTCACTCAGCCCTACTCACGGTGCAGGGGGACTCAATCTGAAGAGTGTGTGTGTGTGTTTTTGCTAGGGACTCTGTCTGAAGAGTGTGTGTGTGTGTTTGCATGGGGACTCTGTCTGAAGTGTGTGTGTGTGTGTGTGTGTATGTGTGTGTGCGTGCGTGCGTGCGTGCGTGTGTGTGTGTGTGTGCGTGCGTGTGTGTGTGTGTGTGTGTGTGTGTGTGTGTGTGTGTGTGTGTGTGTGCGTGCGTGCGTGCGTGCGTGCGTGCGTGCGTGCGTGCGTGCGTGCGTGCGTGCGTGCGTGCGTGTGTGTGTGTGTGTGTGTGTGCGTAGGGACTCTGTCTGAAGATTGTGTGAGTGCTATAGCAGGTTTGTCAAAGAGAGGTTAGTCTTGGATGTTAGTATTCAGTATTGTATTGGGATCCCCATTAGCTAGTGCTAAAGCAGCAGCTAGTCTTCCTGGGGTCCACACAAAACAAGAAACATGACATAATACAGAACATTAATAGACAAGAACACCACAAGGACAGAACTACATACATTTAACAATTATTTTAACTACATACATTTTGACTACATACATTTTAACTACAAACACTTTACATACATTTTAACTTCATACATTTTAACTACAAACATTTTAACTACAAATATTTTAACTACAAACATTTTAAGTACATACGTTTAACTACAAACATTTTAACTACATACATTTTAACTACATGAATTTTAACTACAAACACTTTACATACATTTTAACTACAACATTTTAACTACAACATTTTAACTACAAACACTTTACATACATTTTAACTACATACATTTTAACTACAACATTTTAACTACAAACATTTTAACTACAAACATTTTAACTAGAAATATTTTAACTACAAACATTTTAAGTACATACATTTTAACTACAAACATTTTAACTACATACATTTTAACTACATACATTTTAACTACATACATTTTAACTACAAACATTTTAGAGAAAGCATTTTGTTCTTTGCTATAGCTCTATTCACAACAGTTGGGAATATGTCGAGGAGAGTTAGTACATCAGTTTGTGCTGGAATAAAACTGTATAAGGGATCGGGGGTTGGCTGGGTCTAGACAGAGTCTGACACTCCCCCGATCTACAGAGAGGGGGAGTCATCAGACTCGATCTGGTTCACCTGAGTTCTGAGCACACCTGTCAGTAATTAGTGTAGGATTTAAGGTGTGCTCAGAAGCTCAGTCGGCGCGAGGTATTGTTCCTTTGTGACTTGCTAAGCGTTTTGTTCAGAGAGAGAGAGAGAGAGAGAGAGAGAGAGAGAGAGAGAGAGAGAGAGAGAGAGAGAGAGAGAGAGAGAGAGAGAGAGAGAGAGAGAGAGAGAGAGAGAGAGAGAGAGAGAGAGAGAGAGAGAGAGAGAGAGAGAGAGAGAGAGAGAGAGAGAGAGAGAGAGAGAGAGAGAGAGAGAGAGAGAGTGAGTTTGTTTTTGATTACCAGTGTATCAGACCTGTGCTTCGTTTTTTGACTCCCCGAATTGCTTAATCCTCTGCTTGTCTATCCCAGTGATTACCGTACTCTGATCCTGTGTCCGTGCCCTCGACTACGCCCGCTCCCTTGGTACCTCTGCCTGTCTCTGCCTTACCCGGTTTTGACCACAGCTCGCCCGACCACGATTAAGCAATTCCCTTGTCTGTACTTTAATAAAACATCGCAATTCTGCGATTGGATCTTACCACTCTGTCCGAGTATTCATTACAAACTGTACCAGGCACATTGTCTATACATTATCTCAAGAACCCCACAGGGACCCTTCATAAATAGCTTTGTATCATTCTTATTTACATTTTTAGCAGACACTCTTATCCAGAGAGACTTACAGTTAGTGTATACATTATTATTTATATTTTTTTTCCATACTGGCTCCCCATGTGAATCGAACCCACAACCCCGGCGTTGCAAACACCATGCTCTACCAACTGAGCTACATCCCTGCCGGCCATTCCCCCCCCTACCCTGGACGAATTGTGCGCCGCCCCATGGGTCTCCCGGTCACGGCCGGCTACGACAGAGCCTGGATTCGAACCAGGATCTCTAGTGGCACAGCTAGCACTGCGATGCAGTGCCTTAGACCACTGCACCACTCGGGAGTACTTATCCGCCTCAGCAGTCACATTTACTTTTCATTAAGGCATATAGATACATACAGTAATAGACATCTGGGCCCTGTATTCACAGGGTCTCAGAGAAGGAGTGCTGATCTAGGATCGGGTCCTCTTCATCCATATCATCGTATTCATTATGACCTGATCCTAGATCATCCCTCCTTCTCTGAGACTCATAGTAAATGCAGGCTCAGAATCTCTCTACTGTCTGTACTGGTGGAGGAATCGAAAGGCCGGTAGCTACTGATCTGCTCGTCGGAACCACAGGGCGAGACAAGTTCACTCTGCCCTGGAAGCACACCTGCTGGGAGGAAGACCAGCTCAGTACAATATACTAATCTTCCTCCCAGCAGGTGTGGTCCCAGGGCAGGGAGCATATGTCCCGACCTGACCCCCTGAGAAACACCTCTGAGCCCCGGTCCTGCACCCCACACCTACAGCACTCTAATGAGGTGATTAAATCACCACCGGGAGGGTGACGCTTAGGCCGAGGACAGAGTTAAGGCTCTGAGACAGGTAGGTACATGCACTCCTCTGTGTGTCTCTCTGCACCTATCCCGCTCCCTATGACCTATACCTGCAGTTCTCTAATGGTGTGATTAAAGCATCTCCTGTAGGGAACGTGTTAGGGAGATACCGTTAGGGAGATACCCTTCCTGCACTCCTCTAACTATATCCCTCTGCGCTTTATGCTCCGTACCTGCAGTGATCTAATGGTGGAGGATAACAGGTAGATACCCTCCCTGCACCCCTGCTGCACCCCTCTGAGGCCCCCCCCTGAGCCCCCCTTTTCAACCACTCCTCACCTGCAGTGTTCCAATGGTGTGATTTTAAAAAAAGCTTAGGGTAGGGGGACCTGTTAAAAGGGGCACACCTCTAACCCCACCCTGCATCCTCTTGACTCTTCACCCCTCCGAGCACCTCTTTCACACTCTGCACCCCCCCACCTGCAGTGCTCTGATGCCTGAGACAGGCAGGGAGCACCAAGCCACACCACACTGTGCCGTACGCCTGCCGGCTTGACAAAGCAGCTCTAATGTGTCTCTCTCTCTGCATCGCTACCACTCCTGTCTGTCCCTGTCCTGATGCTGTGCTGCCTCCCGGATAGACTTACATTACTGTGCCTTCAGAAAGCATTCATTCCCCTTGACTTATTCCACATTTTGTTGTGTTACAGCCTGAATTCAAAATGGATTAAATATATTTTATTCTCACCCATCTACACACAATATCCCAAAATGATCAAATGAAAACATGTTTTTTAGATTTTTTTGCACATTTATTGAAAATGAGATACAGAAATATGTAATTTACATAAGTATTCACACCCCTGAGTCAATACATGTTAGAATCACCTTTCTGAGTAAGTCTCTAAGAGCTTTGCAAACCTGGATTGTACAACATTTGTACATTAATCTTTTTAAAAATTCTTCAAGCTCTGTCAAGTTGGTTGTTGATCATTGCTAGACAGTCATTTTCAAGTCTTGCCATAGATTTTCAAGCCAATTGAAGTTAAAACTGTAACTAGGCCACTCAGGTATATTCAATGTTGTCTTGGTAAGCAACGCCAGTGTATATTTGTGTTTTAGGTTATTGTCCTGCTGAAAGGTGAATTTGTCTTCCAGTGTCTGGTGGTAAGCAGACTGAACCAGGTTTTCCTCTAGGATTTTGCCTGTGCTTAGGTCTATTCTGTTTATTTTTATCCTAAAAAACTCCCTAGTCGTTGTCGATGACAAGCATACCCATAACATGATGCAGCCACCACCATGCTTGAAAATATGAAGAGTGGTACTCAGTGATGTGTTGTATTGGATTTGCCCCAAACATAACACGTTGTATTCAGGACAAAAATATAATTTCTTTGCCACATTTTCTGCAGTTTTACTTTAGTGCCTTATTGCAAACATGATGCATGTTTTGGAATATTTTTATTCTGTACAGGCTTCCTTCTTTTCACTGTCATTTAGGTTAGTATTGTGAAGTAACTACAATGTTGTTGATCCATCCTCAGTTTTCTCCTATCACAGCCATTAAACTCTGTAACTGTTTTAAAGTCACCATTGACCTCATGGTGAAATCCCTGAGCGGTTTCCTTTCTCTCCAGCAACTGAGTTAGGAAGGACGCCTGTATCTTTGTAGTGACTGGGTGTATTGATACACCATCCAAAGTGCGATTAATAACTTCACCATGCTCAAAGGGATATTCAATGCGAGGCATTGGAAAACCTCCCTGGTCTTTGTAGTTGAATCTGTGTATGAAGTTCAATGCCCAACTGAGGGACCAAAGATGAGGTAGTCATAAAAAAAGTCATGTTAAACACTATTATTGCACAGTATTATTGTCCATGAAACGTATTATTTGACTTCTTAAGCACATTTTTACTCCTGAACTTATTTAGGCTTGCCATCACAAAGGGGTTGAATACTTATTGATTCAAGACATTTCAGCTTTTCATTTTTTATTCATTTGTAAACATTTCTAAAAACATAATTCTGCTTTGACATTATGGGGTATTGTGTGCAGAGAAAAACATCTATTTAATCCATTTTAAATTCAGGCTGTAACAAAACAAAATGTGGAAAAAGTCAAGGGGTGTGAATACGTTCTGAAGGCACTGTAGATCATGTCCCTAACTCAGAGGAGAGCTGAGAGCTGAGGACAAGCTCAACCGTGATTCCCCTCTCTTTACGGAACATCCATAAAGGCATTAACCGCTTCTCAGTATTTAAGTACAGTATTTAAATAACCAACTAAACTCCCTTTCCCTCTCTCTGTAAGAGATGATACTCTCTCTTAGACTCTCCCATAGGCCTATGGTCAAACTATATAGGGAATAGGGTGCCATTTGGGACGCACAGCTCTGGATACTCCGAGAACAACGTTGTTGAGCACTGCTGGCTACTCCAATACTATTACACTATTATATCCATTAAGCCACTAATATACTGAACAAAAAAAAATCCACTGCTACTCCATTGCTACTACTCCACTACTGCTACTCCACTACTACTACTACTACTCCCCTACTACTACTCCACTACTATTACTCCACTACTACTACTCCACTACTACTACTCCCCTACTACTACTCCCCTACTATTACTCCACTACTACTACTCCACTACTGCTACTCCACTACTACTACTCCACTACTACTACTCCACTACTACTACTCCACTACTACTACTACATTACTCCTACTCCACTACTACTACTCCACTACTCCTACTCCACTACTACTACTCCACTACTACTATACTACTGATACTCCACAGCTACCACTCCACTACTGCTACTACTCCACTACTACTACACTACTACTACTCCACTACTACTTCACTGCTACTACTCCACTACTGCTACTACTCCACTACTACTACACTGCTACTACTCCACTACAACTACACTACTACTACTCCACTACTGCTACTACTCCACTACTACTACACTGCTACTACTCCACTACTACTACACTGCTACTACTCCACTACTGCTACTACTCCACTACTACTGCTAATACTACACTTCTACTACACTACTACTACACCACTACTACTATTACTCTGCTACTACTCCGCTGATACTAATCAACTACTACTACTCCACTACTTCTACTCAACTTATACTACTCCACTGCTACTACTCCACTACTACTACTCCACTACTGCTACTACTCCACTACTACTCCACTACTACTACTCCACTGTTACTAATCCACTGCTACTACTCCACTGCTACTACTCCACTACTACTACTCCACTGCTCCTCCACTACTGCTCCTCCACTACTGCTACTCCACTACTACTACTCTACTACTGCTCCTCCTCTACTGCTCCTCCACTACAACTACTCAACTACTCCTACTCCACTACTACTACTCCACTACTCCTACTCCACTAATCGTACTACTCCGCTACTGATCCTCCACTACTGCTCCTCTACTTTTGCTCCTCCACTACTAAAACTCCACAACTCCTACTCCACTACTACTACTCCACTACTCCAACTCCACTACTACTACTATTCCACTACTGTTACTCCACTACTGTCCCTCCACTACTACTACTACCACTACACTACTACCACTACACTGCTACTACTCCACTACTACTACTCCACTACTACTACTCCACTACTACTACTACTACTACTACTACTACACTACTATTACTACACTGCTACTACTCAATTACTACTACACTACTACTACTCCACTACTGCAACAAATCCACTTCTACTACACTACTACTACTCCACTGCTACTACTCCACTACTGCTACTACTCCACTACTGCAACACATCCACTTCTACTTCACTGCTACTACTCCACTACTACTCCACTGCTACTACTCCACTACTACCACTCAACTACTGCTACTCAACTACTATTACTCCACTGTTGCTACTCCACCACTGCTCGTCCACTACTACTACTCCAATACTCCTACTCCACTACTCGTACTACTCCACTACTGATCCTCCACTTCTGCTCCTCTACTTTTGCTCCTCCACTACTACAACTCCACAACTCCTACTCCACTACTACTACTCCACTACTCCTACACCACTACTCCTACTATTCCACTACTGTTCCTCCACTACTGCTCCTCCACTACTGCTACTCCACGACTACTACTCAACTACTACTCTCCACTACTACTAGTCCACTACTACTACTCCACTACTGCTACTCCACTACTACTACTCCACTGTTACTAATCCACTGCTACTACTCCACTACTACTACTCCACTACTACTACTCCACTACTACTACACTGCTACTACTCCACTACTACTACACTGCTACTACTCCACTATTACTCCACTACTACTGCTAATACTACACTTCTACTACACTACTACTACTACACCACTACTACTATTACTCTACCTCTACTCCACTGATAATAATCAACTACTGCTACTCCACTACTACTACTCCACTGTTACTAATCCACTGCTACTACTCCACTGCTACTACTCCACTGCTACTACTCCACTACTGCTACTCCACTGCTCCTCCACTACTGCTCCTCCACTACTGCTACTCCACTACTACTACTCTGCTACTGCTCCTCCTCTACTGCTCCTCCACTAAAACTACTCAACTACTCCTACTCCACTACTACTACTCCACTACTCCTACTCGACTACTCCTACTACTCCACTACTGATCCTCCACTACTGCTCCTCTACTTTTGCTCCTCCACTTCTAAAACTCCACAACTCCTACTCCACTACTACTACTCCACTACTCCTACTCCACTACTCCTACTATTCCACTATTGTTCCTCCACTACTGTTCCTCCACTACTGCTACTCCACGACTACTACTCCACTGCTACTACTCCACTACTGCTACTCCACGACTACTACTCCACTACTACTACTCCACTGCTCCTCCACTACTGCTCCTCCACTACTGCTACTCCACTACTACTACTCTACTACTGCTCCTCCTCTACTGCTCCTCCACTACAACTACTCAACTACTCCTACTCCACTACTACTACTCCACTACTCCTACTCCACTACTCATACTACACCACTACTGATCCTCCACTACTGCTCCTCTACTTTTGCTCCTCCACTACTAAAACTCCACAACTCCTACTCCACTACTACTACTCCACTACTCCTACTCCACTACTCCTACTATTCCACTACTGTTCCTCCACTACTGCTACTCCACTACTGCTACTCCAATACTACTACTCCACTACTACTAATCCACTACTACTACTACTACTCCACTACTACTCCACTGCTACTACTCTACTACTCCACAACTGATACTCCACTGATACTACTCCACTACTGATACTCCACTACTACTACTCCACTACTACTACTACTACTACTACACTACTACTACTACACTGCTACTACTCAATTACTACTACACTACTACTACTCCACTACTACTACTACACTACTACTACTCCACTGCTACTACTCAACTACTGCTACTACTCCACTACTACTCCACTGCTACTACTCCACTACTGCAACAAATCCACTTCTACTCCACTGCTACTACTCCACTACTACTCCACTGCTACTACTCCACTACTACCACTCAACTACTGCTACTCCACTACTATTACTCCACTGTTACTAATCCACTACTGCTACTCCACTGCTACTACTCCACTAATGCTACTACTCCACTACTACTCCACTGCTACTACTCCACTACTGCAACAAATCCACTTCTACTCCACTGCTACTACTCCACTACTACTCCACTGCTACTACTCCACTACTACCACTCAACTACTGCTACTCCACTACTATTACTCCACTGTTACTAATCCACTACTGCTACTCCACTACTACTACTAAACTACTCCTACTCCACTACTACTACTCCACTACTGCTCGTCCACTACTACTACTAAACTACTCCTACTCCACTACTACTACTCCACTACTCCTACTCCACTACTCGTACTACTCCACTACTGATCCTCCACTACTGCTCCTCTACTTTTGCTCCTCCACTACTACAACTCCACAACTCCTACTCCACTACTACTACTCCACTACTCCTACTCCATTACTCCTACTATTCCACTACTGTTCCTCCACTACTGCTACTCCACTACTGCTACTCCACTACTACTACTACTACCCCACTACTACTACCCCACTACTACTACTCCACTGCTACTACTCTACTACTCCACAACTGATACTCCACTGATACTACTGCACTACTGATACTCCACTACTACTACTCCACTACTACTACTCAAATACTACTACACTACTACTACTCCACTGCTACTACTCTACTACTCCACAACTGATACTCCACTGATACTACTCCACTACTGATACTCCACTACTACTACTCCACTACTACTCCACTACTGCTACTACTCCACTACTACTCCACTACTACTACTACTCCACTGCTACTACTCCACTACTGCTACTACTCCACTACTACTCCACTACTACTACTACTCCACTGCTACTACTCCACTACTGCTACTACTCAACTACTACTCCACTACTACTACTCCACTACTGATACTCCACTGCTACTACTCCACTACTACTACTACTCCACTGCTACTACTCCACTACTGCTACAAATCCACTTCTACTCCACTGCTACTACTCCACTACTGCTACTACTCCACTACTATTACTCCACTGCTACTACTCCACTACTGCTACTACTCCACTACTACTCCACTGCTATTACTCCACTACTGCAACAAATCCACTTCTACTCCACTGCTACTACTCCACTACTACTACTACACTACTCCTACTCCACTACTGTTCCTCCACTACTACTTCTCCACTACTACTACTCCATTCCTACTACTCCACTGCTACTACTCCACTGCTACTACTCCACTACTGCTACTACTCCACTACTACTCCACTACTACTACTACTCCACTACTGATACTCCACTGCTACTACTCCACTACTACTACTCCACTGCTACTACTCCACTTCTGCTACTACTCCACTACTACTCCACTGCTACTACTCCACTACTGCAACAAATCCACTTCTACTCCACTGCTACTACTCCACTACTACTCCACTGCTACTACTCCACTACTACTCCACTACTACTACACCACTACTACTACTCCACTACTACTATTCCTCTGTTACTACTACACTGATACTAATCAACTACTACTACTCCACTACTTCTACTCAACTTCTACTATTACACTGCTACTACTCCACTACTACCTCTCAACTACTGCAACACCACTACTATTACTCCACTGTTACTACTCCACTGCTACTACTCCACTACTATTCCACTGCTACTCTACTACTACTACTAGGGCAGGGTGATATCCTGTAGGACTAGGGCTGGATTATATCCTCTAGGAGTAGGGCTGGATGATATCCACTGCTCCACTACTACTCTACTACTACTACTCCACTTCTACTACTCCACTCTACTACTCCACTACTACTACTACTCTACTACTACTCCACTACTACTACTCCACTACTACTACTACTACACTACTCCTACTCCACTACTACTACTCCACTACTACTACTCCACTACTACTACACTACTACTACTCCACTACTACTACTCCACTACTACTACTCCTCTACTACTACTACATTACTCATACTCCTCTACTACTACTCCACTACTACTACTCCACTACTACTACTCCACTACTACTACTACACTACTCCTACTCCACTACTGTTCCTCCACTACTACTACTCCATTCCTACTACTCCACTGCTACTACTCCACAGCTACTACTCCACTACTACATGGAGAGAGACTGCTTTGGTAAAATATGCATACACAAAAACTAATTCCATCAACACAGAGATGCAGCGTTTCATTATCTATCGGTAATGACACACACACAGACACACACACACAGACAAACACACACACACACACACACACACACACAAACACAATCATTCTCTATTAATAATGAGTTCTATGAGTGAAGTCATCTAAAACATGATGAACCCTCCTCACACAGTGGGTACATCCCAAATGGCACCCTGTTTCCTACATAGTGCGCTTTTGACCAGAGCTCTGATCAAAAGTAGTGCACTAGAGATGGAATAGGGTGCTTTTTGGGACGAAAACATAGTGTGTACTGTGTAGCCTGTTTGTGTCAGTCTCAGCCCAGCACACACTATGTTGCTGACTGACTAGTGCTGGGTATCCTCTAGGGCTGGGTGATATCATCTAGGGCTGGGTGATATCCACTAGGTCTAGGGCAAGGTGACATCTACTACGGCTGGGTGATATCCACTAGGGCTGGATGATATCCTCTAGGACTGGGTGATATCCTCTAGGACTAAGACTGGGTGATATTGTCTAGGACTAGGACTGGGTGATATCCTCTAGGGATAGGGCTGGGTGCTATCCACTAGGGCTAGGGCTGGGTGATATCATCTATGGCTGGGTGATATCATCTAGGACTGGGTGATATCCGCTAGGACTAGGGCTGGGTGATATCCTCTAGGACTAGGGCTGGGTGATATCCTCTAGGGCTGGGTGATATCCTCTGGGACTAGTTCTGGGTGATATCCTATAGGGCCGGGTGATATCCACTAGGACAAAGGCTGGATGATATCCACTAGGGCTAGGGCTGGGTGAAATCCTCTAGGGCTGGGTGATATCCGCTAGGACTAGGGCTGGGTGATATCCTCTAGGGCTGGGTGATATCCTCTGGGACTAGTGCTGGGTGATATCCTCTAGGACTAGGGATTGGTGATATCCTCTACGACTGGGGCTGGATGATATCCTCTAGGTCTGGGTGATATCCACTAGGACTGGGGCTGGGTGATATCCGCTAGGACTAGGGCTGGGTGATATCCTCTAGGACTAGGGCTGGGTGATATCCTCTAGGGCTAGGGCTGGGTATTATCCTCTAGGGCTGGGTGATATCCACTAGGACTAGGGCTGGGTGATGTCCACTAGGGCTGGGTGATATCCACTAGGACTGGGTGATATCCACTAGGACTAGGGCTGGGTGATGTCCACTAGGGCTGGGTGATATCCACTAGGACTAGGGATTGGTTATATCCTCTAGGACTAGGGATTGGTTATATCCTCTAGGACTGGGGCTGGATGATATCCTCTAGGTCTGGGTGATATCCACTAGGACTAGGGCTGGGTGATATCCACTAGGGCTGGGTGATATCCACTAGGGCTGGGTGATATCCACTAGGACTAGGGCTGGGTGATATCCACTAGGGCTGGGTGATATCCACTAGGACTAGAGCTGGGTGATATCCACTAGGGCTGGGTGATATCCACTAGGGCTGGGTGATATCCACTAGGACTAGAGCTGGGTGATATCCGCTAGGACTAGGGCTGGGTGATATCCTCTAGGACTAGGGCTGGGTGATATCCTCTAGGAGTAGGGCTGGATATTATCCTCTAGGGCTGGGTGATATCCTCTAGGGCTGGGTATTATCCTCTAGGGCTGGGTGATATCCACTAGGACTAGGGCTGGGTGATGTCCACTAGGACTGGGTGATATCCACTAGGACTAGGGCTGGGTGATATCCACTAGGACTAGGGCTGGGTGATATCCTCTATGGCTGGGTGATATCCACTAGGACTAAGGCTGGGTGATATCCTCTAGGGCTGGGTGATATCCTCTAGGGCTGGGTGATATCCACTAGGGCTGGGTGATATCCTCTAGGACTAGGGCTGGGTGAAATCCTCTAGGGCAGGGTGATATCCACTAGGGCTAGGGCTGGGTGATATCCACTAGGGCTGGGTGATATCCACTAGGACTAGGGCTGGGTGATATCCTCTAGGGCTGGGTGATATCCACTAGGACTAAGGCTGGGTTATATCTACTAGGGCTGGGTGATATCTGCTAGGACTAGGGCTGGGTGATATCCGCTAGGACTAGGGCTGGGTGATATCCACTAGGACTAGGGCTGGGTGATATCCTCTAGGGCTGGGTGATATCCTCTAGGGCTGGGTGATATCCTCTAGGGCTGGGTGATATCCTCTAGGGCTGGGTGATATCCTCTGGGACTAGGGCTGGGAGATATCCTCTAGGGCTTTATGTTTGTATTGCATCAGGGAAGTTAGCTGCTTGTGAACCCCTGTCATTTGGATTATGTCCCAAATGGCACCCTATCCCCTATATAGTGCATTACATTTGACCAGGCTCCATAAGGTTATGGTCAAAAGTAGTGCACTACATAGGGGATAGGGTGCCATTTGGGATTCAACCCTAGGTCTGTCACAGCAGGGATTTGTTGGGGAATGAGAATTTGGGGGATGGCAATTTGGGATGGCAATTTAGAAATCCCCAAAGTGTGTATCGTAAAACTGTTTAGATTTAGTGAGTGAGTGAGTGTGTGTGTGTGTGTGTGTGTGTGTGTGTGTGTGTGTGTGTGTGTGTGTGTGTGTGTGTGTGTGTGTGTGTGTGTGTGTGTGTGTGTGTGTGTGTGTGTGTGTGTGTGTGTGTGTGTGTGTGTGTGCGAAAGGTAAGCCCTAGCTGACTCCTATGATTGAATCCTTCACCAGATCTCACATCACAGTCACCTTGTACAGCCATGAAATGCTCAAAGAATGGAAGTGTGTTTCCTCTGTTTCCACTGTTTATCTACCTATCTATGTTAGCAAACTATTTGATTGTTGTACATCTGACACACACACACACACACACACACACACACACACACACACACACACACTATTATCACAATCTTCATAACAGGTTTTTAATGAAACACCATTCTTGTCAACTTCAATATGTTTCAATAGAACATCAGTTATATTCTTAATTATTTAATCCTTATCTTTAAATGAATGACAGAGGACAGATGTTCAGCTGTCTTGACTATTTATGAATGGAGAGGAGATATATCTGTTAATGCAATTTTGGATCTGTGTTGAAACATATCTATAGCAGAACAGCAAACGCTCAAATACATTTACAGAACTTCTGGTCATTTCCTTGCCTTAGTACCTGACTTGAAGAAAAAAAGTGTTTTTGAATACAAATGTGAATACAAAAAATGCACTGTTAAGTGTGTTGTTCACAGATCATAGCACATTGTTTTCATCAGAAGAGAAATGTGTGCAATTGTGTTCAATACTACTGCACTAAATTCTCGATCACCACGTCAGTGTCACGCCATGTACAATATATGGAAAGATCTAGGCAATCTGTCTGAATGATAGATTTCTTACAATATTACGGACATGCGGAGATACAGAGAATGAATTTGGGTTACTTCTAAGTAGCTTTGGATTCTTCTAAGTCATCATCTTCGACAGTGTGACCTTCCATTATAGGGCTTTGCTTTGGTGTGGATTGAAGCCTGCACATAAGGATTCCCAAACCAAATTTGGCCCACGTGTGGTTTTATTTGGCCCCACAAGATTTCTGAGCAAAAAAAAAAATTGGGGGGGGAGGGGGGGGGGGGCACAATAGACTAAAAACACCAGGAACTCAGCTCCAATTGATTTTAATGTAAGAAATTGTTTGGTGAAATATGCATGAAAGGAGAGTAATGTCCCATAATTCTGCACATTTTGAAAGTTTTACTTCCAATTTGGATCGTCATGATTCAGTGACCGCATAGAACATGATCTACTGGGATTTTAAATGACAGACTAACTTTCTGTTTTGTCTGCTTGGACTCAAGAGATGAGAATGGTTGTGTTAATCTTTTGCAGGTAGTCATGTTCTTTAGCAATTTTGACGGTATAATATCGTTTTGATAAATGCTTTTATGTTTTGAGAAGGCAACTACACTTTGAAAACGCATTTACAGTTTTTTTTGTAAAAAGCCACAGAGTTCTGTGTCATGTGAACTCTTGTTTTGAAAATCGACAACATTATTCCAAAAAATGCTTATCTGCATTTGAGAAAAACTGTAACTCAACACATTTCCATTGAAGTAAAAGCATTGCTCTTGCTTCCTTACATGTGGCTGGAGTCCATCTGTATTGGTTGGTAAAGGGCTCCATCTGCTGTTGATTCTCTGTACTACGCTCCAGGCAGACAGCCCAGTCATCTGTGTACTAATGGACTAGTAATGAGAAGTTTGCCTCTTTTTACTGACTCTGATCTTTTAGACTTGTTCAGTTAAAAAAATATATATATATTTTGTTTGTTTGAGTCAGTAATGCCCAGAGCACACAGGACCGGCGAACGATGAACTCAAAACAAAAGAGTCATGATGATTCTACAAGCCTCTTATTCACGTCTTTCACCGTATGGGGCTTATTGGAGCTGTCATTTGTGACTGAGAATTGTAAAAGTTTGTTTTAAACAATGTACATTTGTTGATTGCTAGGTCATACAAATAAGACACATTTTCAGAGCAATAGGTTGGAGATGGCTTTACTGTGATATGACTGAGGTGACTGATATGACTGATATGACTGATATGACTGATATGACTGTTATATGACTGAAATAGCTGATAGTGAGTCAGCCCCAGTGGATCCAGTGAGTCAGCCCCAGTGGATCCAGTGAGTCAGCCCCAGTGGATCCAGTGAGTCAGCCCCAGTGGATCCAGTGAGTCATCCCCAGTGGATCCAGTGAGTCAGCCCCAGTGGATCCAGTGAGTCAGCCCCAGTGGATCCAGTGAGTCAGCCCCAGTGGATCCAGTGAGTCATCCCCAGTGGATCCAGTGAGTCAGCCCCAGTGAATCCAGTGAGTCAGCCCCAGTGGATCCAGTGAGTCAGCCCCAGTGGATCCAGTGAGTCAGCCCCAGTGGATCCAGTGAGTCAGCCCCAGGGATCCAGTGAGTCAGCCCCAGTGGATCCAGTGAATCAGCCCCAGTCAGAAATATCTGGCACAACCCCCCATTCCAATCCCAGATCAGACAAGAATTGTTGCTCATTGCATCCTATTATTTTTGTTTTCATTTTTCATTTTTTTTCATTTAAAATAAATTCTTATTATTATATTATTTATTTGTCTTAATTTTAGGAGGTAGATCAGCTTTAATATTGCAAATAAAGCTGATCTACCTCCTTTGCTTCCATCAATGTAATTATCTGCATCACTTACAATCCCCCATATATATTTTTTGCAAATATATATATATATATATATATATATATATATATATATATATATATATACGTATACATACATACACATAAACATACATACATACATACATACACATATAAATACATATATATACACATGCATACATACATATAAATACATATAAATACATATATATACATATCCTTTTATGTACACAGTCAATTTTACAATAGTTCTATTTTGTTTGTTTTTACTCCTCTACCCTCAACCTCTCCCATCATTTTCATGACGTCCATCCGGTTTGCTTCTATATTCAATGTCTTTCAAACTGTGCTCTTTCACAAAAGTTCTTAACCTATAACCTATATACTTCTTATGGACACAGTATGTTTTACATTATTAGTTATCTTGTTGTTATTAGTTGTTGTTATTAGTCCCAAACTTCAGCTCCATTCAACACCTCCCATCTATCTCTTAATACCATCCATATTGGATTTCTACTTGCCATATATTTTTCAACTGTACTGTGATGTTTCACAAAAGTTCTGAACCTTTCTATTCTCATTGTTTCTACAGATTGGAAATTGAAAATAAACATTTTTGCTAAGAGTATTGTTATATTATTGATCGATTGACTATGACTTTTCAGATCACCCAGTAGTGCTATCTGCAGGGATAGCTCCAGGTAAATATTGCAATTCTTCCGCCATTCCTGGACCTGTGACCAAAATCAAGCTACAAATGGACAGTACCAAAACAAATGATCTAATTCGCAGCAAAATCTGCAGATCTGGGAAGATTATATCCCCCATATAAATAACATTCTATTGGTTGCAAGAATTTTGTACAATAATTTAAATTGAAAAATTATACGTTTTGAATCCGGCGTTGTTTTGCTTATCAGTTCATAAACTATGTGCCATGGAATCGGTACGTCAAAAATCTCTTCCGTCAACAGTGAAGAGGCAACTCCGGGATGCTGAACTTCTAGGCAGAGTTGCAAAGAAAAAGCCATATCTCAGACTGCCCATCTTAATCTTTTCTTTGTATTGGCCAGTCTGAGATATGGCTTTTTCTTTGCAACTCTGCCTAGAAGGTCAACATCCCGGAGTCGCCTCTTCACTGTTGACGTTGAGACTGGTGTTTTGCAGGTACTATTTAATGAAGCTGCCAGTTGAGGACATGTGAGGCATCTGTTTCTCAAACTAGACACTCTAATGTATTTGTCCTCTTGCTCAGTTGTGCACCGGGGCCTCCCACTCCTCTTTCTATTCTGGTTAGAGACTGTTTGTGCTGTTCTGTGAAGGGGTGTAGTACACAGCGTTGTACTAGATCTTCAGTTTCTTGGCAATTTCTCGCATGGAATAGCCTTAATTTCTCAGAACAAGAATAGACTGACGAGTTTCAGAAGAAAGTTATTTGTTTCTGGCCATTTTGAGCCTGTAATCAAACCCACAATTGCTGATGCTCCAGATACTCAACTAGTCTCAAGAAGGCCAGTTGTATTGCTTCTTTAATCAGCACAACAGTTTTCAGCTGTGCTAACATAATTGCAAAAGGGTTTTCTAATGATCAATTAGCCTTTTAAAACGATAAACTTGGATTAGCAAACACAACGTGCCATTGGAACACAGGACTGATGATTGCTGATAATGGGCCTCTGTACGCCTGTGTAGATATTCCATTAAAAATCAGTCGTTTCCAGCTACAATAGCCATTTACAACATTAACAATGTCTACACTGTATTTCTGATCAATTTGATGTTATTTTAATGGACCAAAAAATTTGCTTTTCTTTCGAAAAAAATGACATTTCTAAGTGACCCCAAACTTTTGAACGGTAGTGTACGTTTTTTCAGCAGCATACTATGATCGATAACGTCAAAAGCCACAGTGAAGTCTGACAAAACACCTTTTTTCTTTACCTTCATTTAACTAGGCAAGTCAGTTAAGAACCAAATTCTTATTTACAATGACGGCCTACCAAAAGGCAAAAGGCCTCCTGCGGGGACGGGGGCTGGGATAAAAAAATATATATATAGGACAAAACACACATCACGACAAGAGAGACACCACAACACTACATAAAGAGAGACACCACAACACTACATAAAGAGAGACACCACAACACTACAGTACATAAAGAGAGACACCACAACACCACATAAAGAGAGACACCACAACACTACAGTACATAAAGAGAGACACCACAACACTACAGTACATAAAGAGAGACCTAAGACAACAACATAGCATGGCAGCAACACATGACAACACAGCATGGTAGCAACACCACATGACAACAACTTGGCAGCAGCACAACATGGTAGCAGCACAAGACATGGTACAAACATTATTGGGCACAGACAACAGCACAAAGGGCAAGAAGGTAGAGACAACAATACATCACGCGAGGCAGCCACAACTGTCAGTAAGAGTGTCCATGATTGATTCTTTGTTGATAGTGCCTCTGGATTTCCTGTCTCTGTTTCCTGTCTGGGACAGTAAATAGATGTATTTGATTGATTAAGTGATTGTATCAAAAAGGATTAATTAAAACATGAAACAAATAGGTGCGGCAGGTAGCTTAGTGGTTAAGAGCGTTGTGCCAGTAACCGAAAGGTCGCTGGTTCTAATCCCCGAGCCGACTAGGTGAAAAATCTGTTGATGTGCCCTTGAGCAAGGCACTTAACCCTAGTTGCTCTGGATAAGAGTGTCTGCTAAATGACTAAAATATAAAAATACCCAGACTCACTCCACTCGCCCAGGGGCTTGGGTTCCCTGTGGTTGTAGTTATACCTAAATGCTGTAGTGTTTGCTAGGTAGCCTAGGTACAAGTCCTAACAGGCCCTGAGCATGAGCCCAGTGTCCCAGTGTTTACACCCACACCTCAGACGTTCCCCTCTCTCTAACCTCCTGGCCTTGCCACGGGTGTCTGCAAGAGTCATTTTATTTTATTAGCAATTTCTCTCAGTCAGTCATCAGTCATTTGTGTAAGTGCCGTGCATGTTGAATGCCGTGCACGCCTATAAGCGTGCTGAAAGTCTGTTGTTTACTTATTTACTGTAAAATAGTATCTGGTCAAACACCATTTTTTCCAAAAGTTTAATAAGGGTTGGTAACAGGCTGATTGGTCGGCTATTTGAGACAGTGAAGGGTGCTTTTCTATTCTTGGGTAGCGGAATGACTTTTGCTTCCCTCCAGGCCTGAGGGCACACACATTTTTGATTGAAGAAATGGCAAATAGGAGTGGCAATATCGTCCGCTATTATCCTCAGTAATTTTCAATCCAAGTTGTCAGACCCCGGTGGGTTGTCATTGTTGACAGACAACAATACTTTTTTCACCTCTTCCACACTCACTTTACGGAATTCAAAATTACAACGCTTGTCTTTTATAATTTGGTCATTTATACTTGGATGTGTAGGTTCGGTGTTTGTTGCTTGCATGTCTTGCCTAAGTTTGCTACTCTTGCCAATGAAAAAATCATTAAAGTAGTTGGCAATATCAGTGGGTTTTGTGATGAATGAACGATCTGATTCAATGAATGATGGAGCTGGGTTTGCCTTTTTGCCCAAAATTTCATTTAAGGTGCACAAAGCTTCTACTATCATTCTTTACATAATTTATCTTTGTTTCATAGTATAGTTTCTTCTTCTTTTTGTTCTGTTTTAGTCACATGATTTCTCAATTTGCAGTAGGTTTGTGCAGCCAGACATATTTGCCATTCCTTTTGCCTCATCCCTCTCAACCACATCATTTTCCAACTCCTCATCAATCCACGGGGATTTAACAGTTTTTAACGTGTCATTTTCTTAATGCATGCATGCTTATTAGTAACTGGAGTAAGCAATTTCATAAATGTGTCAAGTGCAGCGTCTGTCTGCTCCTCATTACACACCATGGACCAGCATATATTCTTTACATCAACAACATAGGAATCACTTCAAAACCTTTTGTAGGACCTCTTATACACTATATTAGGCCCAGCCTTTGGAACTTTGGTTTTCCTAGATATGGCTACCATATTGTGATCAGTACATCCGATGGATTAGGATACAGCTTTGAAGCTGATTTCTGCTGCAGATGTGATCAATACATGTGAATGATTTCATTCCTGTGCTGTTTGTAAATACCCTGGTTGGTTAACTGATAACCGGAACCAGGTTGCAGACACTGGTTACAGTTTGAAGCTTTTTCTTGAGTGGGCAGCTTGGTGAAAGCCAGTCAATATTTAGGTCACCCAGAAAATATACCTCTGTTGATATCACATACGTTATCAAGCATTTCACACATATTATCCAGATACTGACTGTTAGCACTTAGTGGTCGATAGCAGCTTCTCACAAGAATGGGCTTCAGGTGAGGCAGGTGAACCTGTACCCATATTAATTATTATTATTTGACATGAGATCATCTCTTTTATTTTATTTATTTTATTTCACCTTTATTCAACCAGGTAAACCAGTTGAGAACAAGTTCTCATTTACAACTGCGACCTGGCCAAGATAAAGCAAAGCAGTGCGATAAAAACAACAACACAGAGTTACATATGGGGTAAAACAAAACAAAGTCAAAAATACAACAGAAATAAATATATATACAGTGTGTGCAAATGTAACAAGTTATGGAGGTAAGGCAATAAATAGGCAATAGTGCAAAATAATTACAATTAGTATTAACACTGGAATGATAGATGTGCAAGAGATGATGTGCAAATAGAGATACTGGGGTACAAATGAGCAAAATAAATAACAATATAGGGATGAGGTAGTTGGGCAGGCTAATTTCAGATGGGCTGTGTACAGGTGCAGTGATCGGTAAGGTGCTCTGACAACTGATGCTTAAAGTTAGTGAGGGAGATAAGTGTCTCCAGCTTCAGAGATTTTTGCAATTTGTTCCAGTCATTGGCAGCAGAGAACTGGAAGGAATGGCGGCCAAAGGAGGTGTTGGCTTTGGGGATGACCAGTGAGATATACCTGCTGGAGCGCAGACTACGGGTGGGTGTTGCTATGGTGACCAATGAGCTAAGATAAGGCGGGGATTTGCCTAGCAGTGATTTATAGATGGCCTGGAGCCAGTGGGTTTGGCGACGAATATGTAGTGAGGACCAGCCAACAAGAGCGTACAGGTCACAGTGGTGGGTAGTATATGGGGCTTTGGAGACAAAACGGATGGCACTGTGATAGACTACATCCAATTTGCTGAGTAGAGTGTTGGAGGCTATTTTGTAAATGACATCGCCGAAGTCAAGGATCGGTAGGCTAGTCAGTTTTACGAGGGCATGTTTGGCAGCATGAGTGAAGGAGGCTTTGTTGCGAAATAGGAAACCGATTCTAGATTTAACTTTGGATTGGAGATTCTTAATGTGAGTCTGGAAGGAGAGTTTACAGTCTAACCAGACACCTAGATATTTGTAGTTGTCCACATACTCTAGGTCAGACCCGTCGAGAGTAGTGATTCTAGTCGGGTGGGCGGGTGCAAGCAGCGTTCGGTTGAAGAGCATGCATTTAGTTTTACTAGTGTTCAAGAGCAGTTGGAGGCTACTGAAGGAGTGTTGTATGGCATTGAAGCTCGTTTGGAGGTTTGTTAACACAGTGTCCAATGAAGGGCCAGATGTATACAAAATGGTGTCGTCTGCGTAGAGGTGGATCTGAGAGTCACCAGCAGCAAGAGCGACGTCATTGATATACACAGAGAAAAGAGTCGGTCCAAGAATTGAACCCTGTGGCACCCCCATAGAGACAGGCATAGGTCCAGACAACAGGCCCTCCGATTTGACACATTGAACTCTATCTGAGAAGTAGTTGGTGAACCAGGCGAGGCAGTCATTTGAGAAACCAAGGCTATTTAGTCTGCCAATAAGAATGCGGTGGTTGACAGTCGAAAGCCTTGGCCAGGTCAATGAAAAAGGCTGCATGGTACTGTCTATTATCGATCGCGGTTATAATATCGTTTAGGACCTTGAGCGTGGCTGAAGTGCACCCATGACCAGCTCGGAAACCGGATTGCATAGCGGAGAAGGTACGGTGGGATTCGAAATGGTCGGTGATCTGTTTGTTGACTTGGCTTTCAAAAACTTTTGAAAGGCAGGGCAGGATGGATATGGGTCTGTAACAGTTTGGATCTAGAGTGTCACCCCCTTTGAAGAGGGGGATGACCGCGGCAGCTTTCCAATCTCTGGGGATCTCAGACGTTACGAAAGAGAGGTTGAACAGGCTAGTAATAGGGGTTGCGACAATTTCGGCGGCTAGTTTTAGAAAGAAAGGGTCCAGATTGTCTAGCCCAGATGATTTGTAGGGGTCCAGATTTTGCAGCTCTTTCAGAACATCAGCTGTCTGGACTTGTGTGAAGGAGAAGCGGGGGGGGCATGGGCAAGTTGCAGCGGAGGGTGCAGAGCTGGTGGCCGGGGTAGTGGTAGCCAAGTGGAAAGCATGGCCAGCCGTAGCAAAATGCTTGTTGAAATTCTCGATTATTGTAGATTTATCGGTGGTGATAGTGTTTCCTAGCCTCAGTGCAGTGGGCAGCTGGGAGGAAGTGCTCTTATTTTCCATGGACTTTACAGTGTCCCAAAACTTTTTGGAGTTAGTGCTACAGGATGCAAATTTCTGTTTGAAAAAGTTAGCCTTTGCTTTCCTGACTGCTTGTGTATATTGGTTCCTAACTTCCCTGAAAAGTTGCATATCGCGGGGGCTATTTGATGCTAATGCAGTACGCCACAGGATGTTTTTGTGCTGATCAAGGGCAGTCAAGTCTGAGGAGAACCAGGGGCTATATCTGTTCTTAGTTCTGTATTTTTTGAATGGGGCATGTTTATTTAAGATTGAGAGGAAATTACTTTTAAAGAACAACCAGGCATCCTCTACTGACGGAATGAGATCTATATCCATCCAGGATACCTGGGCCAGGTCAATTAGGAAGGCCTGCTCGCTGAAGTGTTTTTGGGAGCGTTTGACAGTGATGAGGGGTGGTCGTTTGACCGCGGACCCGTTACGGACGCAGGCAATAAGGCAGTGATCGCTGAGATCCTGGTTGAAGACAGCGGAGGTGTATTTAGAGGGTAAGTTAGTCAGGATGATATCTATGAGGGTACCCATGTTTACGGATTTAGGGTTGTACCTTGTAGGTTCGTTGATAATTTGTGTGAGATTGAGGGCATCTAGTTTAGATTGTAGGATGGCCGGGGTGTTAAGCATATCCCAATTTAGGTCACCAGGCAGTACGAACTCTGAGGATAGATGGGGGGCAATCAATTCACATATGGTGTCCAGGGCACAGCTGGGGGCTGAGGGGGGTCTGTAGCAAGCGGCAACAGTGAGAGATTTATTTCTGGAAAGGTGGATTTTTAGAAGTAGAAGCTCAAACTGTTTGGGCACAGACCTGGATAGTGTGATAGAGCTCTGCAGGCTATCTCTACAGTAGATTGCAACTCCACCCCCTTTGGCAGTTCTATCTAGACGGAAAATGTTATAGTTGGGGATGGAAATTTCAGAATTTTTGGTGGCCTTCCTAAGCCAGGATTCAGACACTGCTAGAACATCAGGGTTGCGGAGTGTGCTAACGCAGTGAATAACTCAAACTTAGGAAGGAGGCTTCTGATATTTACGTGCAGAAAACCAATACTTTTACGGTTACAGAAGTCAACAAATGATAGCTCCTGGGGAGTAGGAGTGATACTGGGGGCTGCAGGGCCTGGGTTAGCCTCTACATCACCAGAGGAACAGAGGAGGACTAGAATAAGGATACGACTAAAGGCTTTAAGAACTGGTCTTCTAGTGCGTTGGTTACATAGAATAAAGGGGTCAGTTCTCCGGGTGTTGTAGAAAAGATTCAGGGCATTATGTACAGAAAAGGTAAGCTTTACTGGAATGTAGTTCTGAATATAGACCGCAACACCACCCCCATTGGCATTTCTGTCTTTTCTGTAGAACTTATAGCAACGTATTGCTACCACTATATCACCAAAGGTATTATCTAAGTGAGTTTCAGAGATAGTCAGTATATGAATGTCATCTGTTACTAGCAAGTTATCGATTTCATTAACCTTGTTTCTTAGGCTACATATTTTAATTTGGGCTATTTTTAACACTTTTCTGGGATGCTTGATTGTTTTGATTACTTTACTGAGTGGCTTATCAGAAGCAGACATGACAGTGATATTTATGTTTGCTGATAGTGCAGGGTGATATGACTGTGTTATGACTGCTGTGACTTATATGACTGTGATATGTCTGATAAGACTGATATGACAGATATGACTGATATAACTGTGATATTACTGATATGACTGTGATATGACTGTGATATGACTGTGATATGACTGTGATATGAATGTAATATGACTGTGATATGACTGATATGACTGATATGACCCCCGTGTAGCTCAGTTGGTAGAGCATGGTGCTTGCAACGCCAAGGTTGTGGGTTCGTTTCCCACGGGGGGCCAGGGGGGCCAGTATGAAATGTATGCACTCACTAACTGTTAGTCGCTCTGGATAAGAGCATGTGCTAAATGACTAAAATGTAAAAATGTAAATATGACTGTGATGTGACTGTTATGACTGTGATGTGACTGGTATGACTATAATATTAATGATATGACTGTAATATGAATGTGATATGACTGTGATATGAATATGATATGACTCATATAACTGAAATGACTGTGATATGACTCATATAACTGATATGACTCTTATGACTGTGATATGTGGCTTTTTTTTCCCTCCTTGAGTTAAATACACTGACTGTATCACTCGATAAGACACATGCATACAAACACAAGATAACATGCGCATTATACACACATGTACACATGGATTTTGAGCTATAGATATGTGGTAGTAGAGTTGAGGCCTGAGGGCACACACTTAATATGTTGCGAAATCTGTTATGAATGTATTGTAATGTTTTTAAAATGTATAACTGCTTAATTTTGCTGGACCCCAGGAAGAGTAGCTGCTGCCTTGACAGAGGGATGTTATGTTAGCTAGCTGGCTATGACTATCCAACACAACACTGGAACTCTTCTAAATCAAAGGTAAGCTTTTGGTTTTACTAATTTATTGCCACCGGGGCCCGCCGGTGTATCTGCTAAACCGTTAACTGACTATACACTGTAAAGTTATTGCATGTTTGTAGCGGGTTTACTAACGCGTTAGTTCTATTAGCTATGCTGACGATGACGTTTCTTTAGCTAGTATGGTGACAATAATGTAGTCTGTGTGTAGCGGTTATGATATGTTTTGCTTGGAAAGGTTTTTTTCACCTGGTCACATACAGCTGATGTGTTTTGCATTGAAGTCCACAAGCGAATGGTTCTAAGGGGGAGAGTAAAAGTAATTGAAAGTAATCAGATGACTTACTGAGTTAGGGTAACCCAAAAGTTACTGATTACAATGTTGGACAGGTAACTAGTATCTGTAACAGATTACATTTAGAAAGTAACCTAGCCAACCCTGACTATAAAGTAAAGCAATAGAGATGCACAATTGATGCAAAACTGTCTAGAAGCATATACAGTGCCTTCGGAAAGTATTCAGACCCCTTGACTTTTTCCACATTTTGTTACGTTACAGCCTTATTCTCAAATGTATTAAATAAATACAAATCCTCATCAATCTACAAACAATACTCCATAATGACAAAGTGAAAACAGGTTTTTAGAAATTGTTGCAAATGTATTACAAATAAAAACAGAAATACCTTATTTAAATAAGTATTCAGACCCTGATGAGACTCGAAATTGAGCTCAGGTGCATTCTGTTTCCATTGATCATTGTTGAGATGTTTCTACAACTTGATTGGAGTCCACCTGTGGTAAATTCAATTGATTAGACATTATTTGGAAAGGCACACACCTGTCTATATAAAGTCCCACAGTTGACAGTGCATGTCAGAGCAAAAACCAAGACATGAGGTCGAAGGAATTGTCCGTAGTGCTCCGAGACAGGATTGTGTCGAGGCACAGATCTGGGGAAGGGTACCAAAACATTTCTGCAGCATTGAAGGTCCCACTTCCTCTCTCTCTCTATGTCTCTCTCTCCGTCTCCAACTTCCTCTCTCTCTCTATGTCTCTCTCTCTGTCTCCCACTTCCTCTCTCTCCGTCTCCAACTTCCTCTCTCTCTCTATGTCTCTCTCTCTCTCTCTGTCTCCCACTTCCTCTCTCTCTGTCTCCCACTTCCTCTCTCTCTCTATGTCTCTCTCTCTGTGCCTCCCACTTCCTCTCCCTCTCTGTCTCTCACTTCCTCTCTCTCTCTATGCCTTTCTCTCCGCCTCCCACTTCTTCTCTCTCTCTATGTCTCTCTCTCCATCTCCCACTTCCTCTTTCTCTCTCTGTCTCCCACTTCCTCTCTCTCTCTGTCTCTCTCGCCGTCTCCCACTTCCTCTCTCTCTCCGACCCCCACTTCCTCTCTCTTTCTCTCCATCTCCCACTTCCTCTCTCTCTATGTGTCTCCCACTTCCTCTCTCTCTATGTGTCTCCCACTTCCTCTCTCTCTATGTGTCTCCCACTTCCTCTCTCTCTATGTGTCTCCCACTTCCTCTCTCCATCTCCCACTTCCTCTCTCTCTATGTGTCTCCCACTTCCTCTCTCTCTCTGTCTCTCTCGCTGTCTCCCACTTCCTCTCTCTCTCTGTCTTCTACTTCCTCTCTCTCTCTCTCTCTGTCTGTCTCCCTCTTCCTCTCTCTCTCCCACTTCCTCTCTCTCTATGTCTCTCGCTCGTCTCCCACTTCCTCTCTCTCTCTATGTCTCTCTCTCTGCCTCCCACTTCCTCTGCCTCTCTGTCTCTCTCTCTGTCTCCCACTTCCTCTCTCTCTCTATGTCTCTCTCTCCGTCTCCAACTTCCTCTCTCTCTCTATGTCTCTCTCTCTGTCTCCCACTTCCTCTCTCTCCGTCTCCAACTTCCTCTCTCTCTCTATGTCTCTCTCTCTGTCTCCCACTTCCTCTCTCTCTCTATGTCTCTCTCTCTGTGCCTCCCACTTCCTCTCCCTCTCTGTCTCTCACTTCCTCTCTCTCTCTATGTCTCTCTTGCCGTCTCCCACTTCCTCTCTCTCTCCGTCTCCCACTTCCTCTCTCTCTCTCTCCATCTCCCACTTCCTCTCTCTCTATGTGTCTCCCACTTCCTCTCTCTCTATGTGTCTCCCACTTCCTCTCTCTCTATGTGTCTCCCACTTCCTCTCTCTCTATGTGTCTCCCACTTCCTCTCTCTCTCTCCATCTCCCACTTCCTCTCTCTCTATGTGTCTCCCACTTCCTCTCTCTCTCTGTCTTCTACTTCCTCTCTCTCTCTCTCTCTGTCTGTCTCCCTCTTCCTCTCTCTCTCCCACTTCCTCTCTCTCTATGTCTCTCGCTCGTCTCCCACTTCCTCTCTCTCTCTATGTCTCTCTCTCTGCCTCCCACTTCCTCTGACTCTCTGTCTCTCTCTCTGTCTCCCACTTCCTCTCTCTCTCTATGTCTCTCTCTCCGTCTCCAACTTCCTCTCTCTCTCTATGTCTCTCTCTCTGTCTCCCACTTCCTCTCTCTCCGTCTCCAACTTCCTCTCTCTCTCTATGTCTCTCTCTCTGTCTCCCACTTCCTCTCTCTCTCTATGTCTCTCTCTCTGTGCCTCCCACTTCCTCTCCCTCTCTGTCTCTCACTTCCTCTCTCTCTCTATGTCTCTCTTGCCGTCTCCCACTTCCTCTCTCTCTCCGTCTCCCACTTCCTCTCTCTCTCTCTCCATCTCCCACTTCCTCTCTCTCTATGTGTCTCCCACTTCCTCTCTCTCTATGTGTCTCCCACTTCCTCTCTCTCTATGTGTCTCCCACTTCCTCTCTCTCTATGTGTCTCCCACTTCCTCTCTCTCTCTCCATCTCCCACTTCCTCTCTCTCTATGTGTCTCCCACTTCCTCTCTCTCTCTGTCTTCTACTTCCTCTCTCTCTCTCTCTCTGTCTGTCTCCCTCTTCCTCTCTCTCTCCCACTTCCTCTCTCTCTATGTCTCTCGCTCGTCTCCCACTTCCTCTCTCTCTCTATGTCTCTCTCTCTGCCTCCCACTTCCTCTGACTCTCTGTCTCTCTCTCTGTCTCCCACTTCCTCTCTCTCTCTGTCTCCCACTTCCTCTCTCTCTCTATGTCTCTCTCTCCGTCTCCAACTTCCTCTCTCTCTCTATGTCTCTCTCTCTGTCTCCCACTTCCTCTCTCTCCGTCTCCAACTTCCTCTCTCTCTCTATGTCTCTCTCTCTGTCTCCCACTTCCTCTCTCTCTCTATGTCTCTCTCTCTGTGCCTCCCACTTCCTCTCCCTCTCTGTCTCTCACTTCCTCTCTCTCTCTATGTCTCTCTCTCCGCCTCCCACTTCTTCTCTCTCTCTATGTCTCTCTCTCCATCTCCCACTTCCTCTTTCTCTCTCTGTCTCCCACTTCCTCTCTCTCTCTGTCTCTCTCGCCGTCTCCCACTTCCTCTCTCTCTCCGTCTCCCACTTCCTCTCTCTCTCTCTCCATCTCCCACTTCCTCTCTCTCTATGTGTCTCCCACTTCCTCTCTCTCTATGTGTCTCCCACTTCCTCTTTCTCTCTCTGTCTCCCACTTCCTCTCTCTCTCTGTCTCTCTCGCCGTCTCCCACTTCCTCTCTCTCTCTGTCTTCTACTTCCTCTCTCTCTCTCTCTCTGTCTGTCTCCCTCTTCCTCTCTCTCTCCCACTTCCTCTCTCTCTATGTCTCTCTCTCTGCCTCCCACTTCCTCTGCCTCTCTGTCTCTCTCTCTGTCTCCCACTTTCTCTCTCTCTCTGTCTCCCACTTCCTCTCTCTCTCTATGTCTCTCTCTCCGTCTCCAACTTCCTCTCTCTCTCTATGTCTCTCTCTCTGTCTCCCACTTCCTCTCTCTCCGTCTCCAACTTCCTCTCTCTCTCTATGTCTCTCTCTCTCTGTCTCCCACTTCCTCTCTCTCTCTATGTCTCTCTCTCTGTGCCTCCCACTTCCTCTCCCTCTCTGTCTCTCACTTCCTCTCTCTCTCTATGTCTCTCTCTCCGCCTCCCACTTCTTCTCTCTCTCTATGTCTCTCTCTCCATCTCCCACTTCCTCTTTCTCTCTCTGTCTCCCACTTCCTCTCTCTCTCTGTCTCTCTCGCCGTCTCCCACTTCCTCTCTCTCTCCGTCTCCCACTTCCTCTCTCTCTCTCTCCATCTCCCACTTCCTCTCTCTCTATGTGTCTCCCACTTCCTCTCTCTCTATGTGTCTCCCACTTCCTCTTTCTCTCTCTGTCTCCCACTTCCTCTCTCTCTCTGTCTCTCTCACCGTCTCCCACTTCCTCTCTCTCTCTGTCTTCTACTTCCTCTCTCTCTCTCTCTCTGTCTGTCTCCCTCTTCCTCTCTCTCTCCCACTTCCTCTCTCTCTATGTCTCTCGCTCGTCTCCCACTTCCTCTCTCTCTCTATGTCTCTCTCTCTGCCTCCCACTTCCTCTGCCTCTCTGTCTCTCTCTCTGTCTCCCACTTCCTCTCTCTCTATGTGTCTCCCACTTCCTCTCTCTCTATGTGTCTCCCACTTCCTCTCTCTCTCTCCATCTCCCACTTCCTCTCTCTCTATGTGTCTCCCACTTCCTCTCTCTCTATGTGTCTCCCACTTCCTCTCTCTCTATGTGTCTCCCACTTCCTCTCTCTCTCTGTCTCTCTCGCTGTCTCCCACTTCCTCTCTCTCTCTGTCTTCTACTTCCTCTCTCTCTCTCTCTCTGTCTGTCTCCCTCTTCCTCTCTCTCTCCCACTTCCTCTCTCTCTATGTCTCTCGCTCGTCTCCCACTTCCTCTCTCTCTCTATGTCTCTCTCTCTGCCTCCCACTTCCTCTGCCTCTCTGTCTCTCTCTCTGTCTCCCACTTCCTCTCTCTCTGTCTCCCACTTCCTCTCTCTCTCTATGTCTCTCTCTCCGTCTCCAACTTCCTCTCTCTCTCTATGTCTCTCTCTCTGTCTCCCACTTCCTCTCTCTCTGTCTCCAACTTCCTCTCTCTCTCTATGTCTCTCTCTCTGTCTCCCACTTCCTCTCTCTCTCTATGTCTCTCTCTCTGTGCCTCCCACTTCCTCTCCCTCTCTGTCTCTCACTTCCTCTCTCTCTCTATGTCTCTCTCGCCGTCTCCCACTTCCTCTCTCTCTCCGTCTCCCACTTCCTCTCTCTCTCTCTCCATCTCCCACTTCCTCTCTCTCTATGTGTCTCCCACTTCCTCTCTCTCTATGTGTCTCCCACTTCCTCTCTCTCTATGTGTCTCCCACTTCCTCTCTCTCTATGTGTCTCCCACTTCCTCTCTCTCTCTCCATCTCCCACTTCCTCTCTCTCTATGTGTCTCCCACTTCCTCTCTCTCTCTGTCTCTCTCACTGTCTCCCACTTCCTCTCTCTCTCTGTCTTCTACTTCCTCTCTCTCTCTCTCTCTGTCTGTCTCCCTCTTCCTCTCTCTCTCCCACTTCCTCTCTCTCTATGTCTCTCGCTCATCTCCCACTTCCTCTCTCTCTCTATGTCTCTCTCTCTGCCTCCCACTTCCTCTGCCTCTCTGTCTCTCTCTCTGTCTCCCACTTCCTCTCTCTCTCTGTCTCCCACTTCCTCTCTCTCTCTATGTCTCTCTCTCCGTCTCCAACTTCCTCTCTCTCTCTATGTCTCTCTCTCTGTCTCCCACTTCCTCTCTCTCCGTCTCCAACTTCCTCTCTCTCTCTATGTCTCTCTCTCTGTCTCCCACTTCCTCTCTCTCTCTATGTCTCTCTCTCTGTGCCTCCCACTTCCTCTCCCTCTCTGTCTCTCACTTCCTCTCTCTCTCTATGTCTCTCTCTCCGCCTCCCACTTCTTCTCTCTCTCTATGTCTCTCTCTCCATCTCCCACTTCCTCTTTCTCTCTCTGTCTCCCACTTCCTCTCTCTCTCTGTCTCTCTCGCCGTCTCCCACTTCCTCTCTCTCTCCGTCTCCCACTTCCTCTCTCTCTCTCTCCATCTCCCACTTCCTCTCTCTCTATGTGTCTCCCACTTCCTCTCTCTCTATGTGTCTCCCACTTCCTCTTTCTCTCTCTGTCTCCCACTTCCTCTCTCTCTCTGTCTCTCTTGCCGTCTCCCACTTCCTCTCTCTCTCTGTCTTCTACTTCCTCTCTCTCTCTCTCTGTCTGTCTCCCTCTTCCTCTCTCTCTCCCACTTCCTCTCTCTCTATGTCTCTCTCTCTGCCTCCCACTTCCTCTGCCTCTCTGTCTCTCTCTCTGTCTCCCACTTCCTCTCTCTCTCTGTCTCCCACTTCCTCTCCCTCTCTATGTCTCTCTCTCCGCCTCCCACTTCCTCTCCCTCTCTATGTCTCTCTCTCCGTCTCCCACTTCCTAACACAGGAACACAGGTTATAGATGCCTTAGCTGCACAACTGGTGTCAAGGATTCGACCTCTGACCTCTATATCTACTTACAGCCCAGCAGCCCATTGTCAACATAGTTATATTAGGAGCATCCACAATTACTGTTGAACTATGTTATGTTGTCGAGACAACTGTATGTGTCTCTCTGACCTTCTCAAGGCTCACAGACCCCTTATTATATTATGTTGATGAGGAATAGCCGGGAGTACTGAGAGGGAAGGGGGCGCTGTGTGTGTGTGTGTGTGTGTGTGTGTGTGTGTGTGTGTGTGTGTGTGTGTGTGTGTGTGTGTGTGTGTGTGTGTGTGTGTGTGTGTGTGTGTGTGTGTGTGTGTGTGTGTGTGTGTGTGTGTGTGTGTGTGTGTGTGTGTGTGTGTGTGTGTGTGTGTGTGTGTGAGAGAGAGAATGATAGAGTTCTCTTTAGCGCACTCTGGATGGTTAATCCATCCCTGGGGCAGAAACAGTTCTGTAAGTCAGTCTGTCAGTCTAGGAGCAGAGGAGCTGTCCGTGGTCCACACAACAGCTGTCTAGCTAGCTTGTCCCCTACTCACTCTGTCCTGTCCTCCACACTCAAGAAAGGGCTATACACGTCACATCATTTAGTAAGTCCATTGTCTGCATGGTGACTAATCCTTATTCGGGTAAAAAAATGTGATACAAAAATATAATTTACATTTTAGCAGATGCTCTTATACAGAACGACTTACAGGAGCAATTAGGGTTAAGTGCCTTGCTCAAAGGCACATCTGTCATGTTCCAGATGGCCACATATTACAAATTATACACTGAACAAAACTATAAACGCAACATGTAAAGTGTTGGTCCCATGTTTCATGAGCTGAAATAAAATATTCCAGAAATGTTCCATACGCACAAAAAGCTTATTTCTCTAAAATGTAGTGTACAAATGTGTTTACATTCCTGTTAGTGAGCATTTCTCCTTTGCCAAGATAATCCATCCACCTGACAGGTGTGGCATATCAAGAAGCAGATTAAACAGGATGATCATTACACAGGTGCACCTTGTGCTGGGGACAATAAAAGGCCACTCTAAAATGTGCAGTTTTGTCACACAACACAATGCCACAGATGCCACAAGTGTTGAGGGAGCGTGCAATTGGCATGCTGACTGCACGAATATCCACCAGAGCAGTTGCCAGAGAATTGAATGTTAATTTCTCTACCGTAAGCCGCCTCAAACGTTGTTTTAGAGAATTTGGCAGTACATCCAACTGGCCTCACAACTGCAGACCACGTATATGGCGTGTGGGTGAGCGGTTTGCTGATGTCAATGTTGTGAACAAAGTGCCCCATGGTGGCGGTGGGGTTATGGTCTGGGCAGGAATAAGCTACGGACAACGAAACACAATTGCATTTTATCTATGGCAATTTGAATGCACAGAGATACCGTGACGAGATCCTGAGGCCATTTGTCATCCACCGCCATCACCTCATGTTTCAGCATGATAATGCACAGCCATGATAATTTCACAAGGATCTGAAAAAGTCCCAGTTCTTCCATGGCCTGCATCCTCACCAGACATGTCACCCATTGAGCATGTTTGGGATGCTCTGGATCGACATGTACAACATCGTGTTCCAGTTCCCGCCAATATCCAGCAACTTCGCACAGCTATTGAAGAGGTGTGGAACATTCGACAGGCCACAATCAACAGCCTGATCAACTCTATACAAAGGAGTGTTGCGCTGCATGAGGCAAATGGTGGTCACACCAGATACTGACTGGTTTTCTGATCCCACGCCCCTTCCTCTTTTTTAAGGTATCTGTGACCAACAGATGCATTTCTGTATTCCCAGTCATGTGAAATCCATAGATTAGGGCCTAATGAATTTTTTTGCAATTAACTGATTTCCTTATATGAACTGTAACTCAGTAAAATCGTTTAAATTGCTGCATGTTGCCTTTATATATTTGTTCAGTATAATTACACAGAAGCCTAAGACTAATATTGCATTTCTACTTTTTCACTAGGTGGCAGTGAGAGAGAATGCACAGCCAGACAGTCACGGACAGCTTTAAAAATATCTCCATGTCTTATTACATTGGACACCATGCTTTTGGACAGTAAATATACTACGCTGTCATTTTGAAATGAGGAGTGTTTCTAAATCATTAAGTAGCCAAATTACATGTTCTCCCCTTGCTGATATGCGAATTTGTATCGAGTTAATAAAGTAGAATTCCAAATGACAGATCAATTAGTGATAGACAAGTTACTTAATACACCTTTTAACAGAGCTATCGGGCTTTCAGTAAAATATTTTTCAAGTGGACATGACACTCCCACAAATCACTGTTCTGTTTTTCTTTGATATGGTGTAACATTTCCCGCCACGTATTGAATGTATAGGTCGATTACTGTCCCTGTTTATTATAGGTTATTCGGTTTAGGACGTGGTTCTGAGGGCGCTGTGGAGTGTATGGACTATAAGCAGATGGCCTTACCGGTTGTGCATTGTATTTATTTAGCTTTTCGTTTGTCTAGTGTAATTGGATATGGCAGGCCCTAGCTCTGTCGCTGCATGCATCCCTCTCCCTCTCTCTCTCTCTCCCTCCCCCATCTCTCTCCAACCCCCCCTCCATCCACCCTCTCTCTCTCCAACCCCCCCACCCCACCCTCTTTCTCTCTCTCTCTGGTTAATTGGTACACTGACATCAGGATTATTTGTTACAGTTGAAGGCTCTATCTCCGACAATGTGGACATCAACCTGGGATATATAATTTTCTGTGACTATTTCCCAGTGACTTTTTACACACCATACCAAGCAAGGTAAGACTTGACTATTTAAAACATTTGTGCGTAAATATGTAGTTTTTCTGCAACCTTTGTGCACGATATGAATGAATACAGACTTGGTTATCTGTCACATCAAGGTGTCTCACTTTTGAAATATTGTCGCTCTGATATTGACAAATGGAATGACATTATCGCCCGACAGAATCACGGTATTTCTCAACTTCAGAGAACTATCGGACATAGCATGAAAGGACCATGTAACAATTTCACCGGTCACAGCGCAGTGCCGCTAACATCGTCCTTATAGCGTTACATAAATGCCGTAGGATAAACGGTTTCGTAACATGTTTTGAAATAACTGCGTGTTTTCTTTACATTTCGAATTGTATTACGAGGTGATATATTTGCTCGCGTGTCTATTATGTTTATGATAGGCGATTGACTGTCTTAGAATTGGTAAAGCAACGGCAAAAGTATCGAAGTTAAAGTCACCGGACTGAAGGGAGCGGGCTGTGATTCTATCCCCGTTCCACAGAACACCTTGCTCTCTCGCTCTAATTCGATTCCACCTTCTGAGCTTTTCCGTGCCATTGGCTATGGCGCTGTCCCTACTCACGACATATTTTTTTACAGACGTTAGTAGTTTATTGAGATTTAGCACACGCACGTATCTATTGTTTGCGCGGCTGAAAGACCGATGCAGTGTCGTGGAAAGACGATGGCGCCGCGTGGCACGAGGAGCCTGTCCGGATGCGGCTCCGCTGTTTGCCTCATTCATTTCCAAGCCTAATTGATCACAATCCCATTGATTCAATTATGTACTGTCTTGGAGAGAGTACACATTTATACATGCTAGTCCTACTTGTTTTTACCTCATGGCTTTTGTTCATTTGACTCTGTGTTTATTCTATAGGGTACTTTACTAAGTCATGGTGATTCTGATCCGTTATAAGATGTAGGCCTAAGCCTATCTATGTTTGTTGTAAAAGTAGGATTTCAGTTAGTTGGAAATGATCAATATTGTAGGCTGGCTACTTTTATATTTAGAATGCTTTGTGATTAGGCCCACAGTCAGAGCTCTGAGCCATAAGCCGTATTAACAGACTGCATGCTGCATGCAGGAGGATTTCATCACTGCCAGGGTTTTAATTTGAATAGGCATACTTTTGTAGCAAAGCTATTTGGAAATCATTGGCATTATTTTGTCAAATAACCTCTCCAAAAAAAAAAAAAAGTAAAAGCAGAGTTCAGGTATAAGGATAATGACTTGGAACCCTTATTATGGCCAGCACACAATATGTGTTTCTGGTTTCTGGGAATAGGGTGAAAGCCTCTAACACCTATAGGGTGTGTGTGTGTGTGTGTGTGTGTGTGTGTGTGTGTGTGTGTGTGTGTGTGTGTGTGTGTGTGTGTGTTTGTGTGTGTGTGTGTGTGTGTGTGTGTGTGTGTGTGTGTGTGTGTGTGTGTGTGTGTGTGTGTGTGTGTTTGTGTGTGTGTGTGTGTGTGTGTGTGTGTGTGTGTGTGTGTGTGTGTGTGTGTGTGTGTGTGTGTGTGTGTGTGTGTGTGTGCAGAGAGATTACATTAATATGGGAGTTTAATCTGAGGGGGTTGTGTGAGCACATACTTCCATTTCAAAGTATCCAATCTATTTATAGCCTCAGACAAACAAGACAGAAAAATGCTTTTGGGTTTGATCCTGTCGTCAGCTTGGAGGAAGGCTCCAGTAAATGATCAGTTTGGAGGAAGGCTCCAGTAAATTATCAGTCTGGAGGAAGGCTCCAGTAAATTATCAGTCTGGAGGAAGGCTCCAGTAAATTATCAGTCTGGAGGAAGGCTCCAGAAAATTATCCGTTTGGAGGAAGGCTCCAGTAAATTATCAGTCTGGAGGAAGGCTCCAGTAAATTATCAGTTTGGAGGAAGGCTCCAGAAAATTATCCGTCTGGAGGAAGGCTCCAGTAAATTATCAGTCTGGAGGAATGCTCCAGTAAATTATCAGTCTGGAGGAAGGCTCCAGTAAATTATCAGTTTGGAGGAATGCTCCAGTAAATTATCAGTCTGGAGGAAGGCTCCAGTAAATTATCAGTCTGGAGGAAGGCTTCAGTAAATTATTATGATTAGAAGGATAAGATAGATACACTTAGCTGAGTTTATAGGCATAGTGCATGGGGCACGCTCACGCAGTTTGCAGTTCAAAGCATGTGGAGACTGTTGAGCCCTACAGTGGTACGATACTGTATGGATACTGTAATGTGTATAGTCCCACTGTACTGTAGAGGTGGTATGTACGGGTTTTGGAGTGTGTCCCAAATGGCGCCCTATTCCATACAGGCCCTATAGGCACTAGTCTAAAGTAGTGTACTATATAGGGAATAGGGCACCATTTGGGACACATCTAATAGTGTGTAGAAGTGGTTTATGGGTCTGTATTAATGTAAACCTCTAGTGTGAACAATTGGGAGTGCATCTCAAATGGCACCTTATTCCCTATAGTTGAACAAGGCTCGGGTCAAAAGCAGTGCACTTTGTAGGGGGTGTCATTTGGGACGTTGAGATATTGATCTCATCCTTGCATGTAGTCCCAGCGGCACCAGCGACCAGCCCTAGGCTCTCCGTGTGTGTGTGTGTGTGTGTGTGTGTGTTTGTGGCACCAGCGACCAGCCCTAGGCTCTCCGTGTGTGTGTGTGTGTGTGTGTGTGTGTGTGTGTGTGTGTGTGTGTGTGTGTGTGTGTGTGTTTGTGGCACCAACTTGAGGCCTGCCATGTGGTTTCTAGGTTTCAGACTAAGCTGTTGTTCTGTGTCTCTACTGACTCCTGGTGTCATACGCTACATCACATGTTAAGATTAAAGATAGGATAGAGAGAGAGAGAGAGAGAGAGAGAGAGAGAGAGAGAGAGAGAGAGAGAGAGAGAGAGAGAGAGAGAGAGAGAGAGAGAGAGAGAGAGAGAGAGAGAGAGAGAGAGAGAGAGAGAGAGAGAGAGAGAGAGAGAGAGAGAGAGAGAGAGAGAGAGAGAGAGAGAGAGAGAGAGAGAGAGAGAGAGAGAGAGAGAGAGGTGTGTGAGTGTGAGAGAGGGAGATATAGTTATACTGTTGCATGTTCTTCTGGATCCTTTCTTGTACCACACTTCTCAAGTGTGTTGTTTGCCACTCCAATCCTCCTCAATGGGGAGTCATTTTCCATCAATGTCACTGCTCTTCTCTCTCTCTCTCTCTCCCTCCCACTCCCCCCCCCCTCTCCTTTCAGCTCTGCTTCCTTTGCTGCAAACTTTTTTCAAACTTTTTGAAATGTTCTCAGTTTATACGTCAGAAAATATTAGGCCTAAACTGCCGCAATAGAATATATTATAAGTCTACAATGTGAACACAAAAGAGAGTCTACTGCAAAATAATGCGTACTAGAATTGTAGAATAGAGACGTCAAACTGTAAGTGATGCAGGTCTAAGCCAGTCACTGCTGAAGAATGGGCATATTGTCCCTCTGTCTCGCTGTGCCACAGTATGACAGGAACAACAACACATTTTCCAAACAGCCTTTTTGGGTTTCTCAAACTCGGTCCCGGGGCCCCCAACTCATCATCGAGGTTTGATGATTTGAATCAGCTGTGTAGTGCGAGGGCAAAAAAACAAAACATGCACCTGGGGAGGCAGGATAGAGTTTGGGAAAGCCTGCTCTAGCTTACCTGGAGTGTCAGATGGGTGGGGGTTACACTTTCGGGACAATTGTATTGATCCATTAAGCCAGGCAGGCACAATCAAGCACAGATAAGGTATTTAAATTTTTCCAAATAGCATATGAATCCCCCAAATAGTACACTACTTTTGACCATTTACATGTAACGTTTTTTGTCATACACTCTTATCCAGAGCAAATTACAGGAGCAATTGGGGTTTAGTGCCTTGCTCAAGGGCACATCAACAGATTTGTTCACCTAGTCAGCTTGGGGATTTGAACTAGCAACCTTTCGGTTACTGGCCCAATGCTCTTAACCACTAGGCTACCTGCAGCCCCTGGGTCCATAGGGCTCTGGTCAAAAGTAGTGCACTAAATAGGGAATAGGGTGCTATTTGGGATGAAGCCCAGGTCTGTTTTCAACTCTACCGTCTCTTTTATATAAGATCGTCCCGGTTGGTTCTGGTTCTATCGACCAGAGGAATTTAGGTCAGTCTTAATTGATAATCAGACACATTTTAATTAGTGAGAGAAATGTGCTGTTCTGTTCTCTCTATCAGATGCACTCTCTTTTCCCTCTCTCTCTCTCTCTCTCTCTCTCTCTCTCTCTCTCTCTCTCTCTCTCTCTCTCTCTCTCAATCTCAGATGCAGTCTCTTAGCCTAGTAATTACTAGCTACTTTTCACTGTCTGACCCTGATGTCCAGGCATGCTAAAACAACATCTTGAAATAAAAGCCGTCCTTTTTTAATTGCATAATATGCCCTAAATCAATCAAATAAATTGCAAGAACAAATGCAGTTTCCACTCACTTTACTTTAATTATTTTATTATTTATTCTCAAATTATATTTGAGTGATTGTTGATACTAAGCCAGTTTGCTAATTGCTCAACACTAAAGTAAACTTTCAAGGCTGTGTGAATGAATGAATGCTTAATCTGTCTTGCTTTACAATTTTACAGCCCTACAAACAAAAGAAAGAGGAACATCTTTTCGTAATGGAAAACAAATATGGACTTAATTATGTCTACCAAACATATCTATCAAACACCTGTTTTGTAAACAGCAGGTCTGTCATTTTCCATTCAAAAACATGAATAAGATACTGTCACTGTCAGATATTGAGGGAAAACACATACTTTATTGCAATTTTTCTTTCATAACATTGGCCTTCAAGCCTGTACCTCTCCCCTGTTAGTGTGTAAGTGAAAGGGGTAGTGTGTGAGTGTGTAGCCTAAGTGAGGGGAAGGGTGTGTAAGTTGAGGGTATAGTGCATGAGTGTGTAAGTGAGGGTTGAAGTGTGTGTGTAGCCTAAGTGGAAGTTAGACCTCTGGGCCCTGTGATTCAGTGATGCTGAGATGCTGAGATGCTGGAGATCTAGAACTCTAGAAACTAGCAGAAGAGATGCTGGAGCTCTAGAACTCTAGAAGCTAGAGGAAGAGATGCTGGAGATCTAGAACTCAAGAAACTAGAGGAAGAGATGCTGTAGGTTCAGAGCTCTGGAACTCCAGAAACTAGAGGAAGAGATGCTGGAGCTCTTGAACTCTAGAAACTAGAGAAGGAGATGCTGGAGATTCAGAGATCTAGAACTCTAGAAGCTAGAGGAATAGATGCTGGAGCTTCAACGCTCTAGAACTCTAGAAGCTAGAGGAAGAGATGCTGGAGCTTCAGAGCTCTAGAACTCTAGAAACTAGAGGAAGAGATGCTGGAGCTTCAGAGATCTAGAAACTAGAGGAAGAGATGCTGGAGTTTCAGAGCTCTGGAAATCTAGAAGCTAGAGGAAGAGAAGTTCTCATTTCAAAGCCCTCTGAGCCCTCCGAGGGATAGCGTGGTGCAATGAAAGCTGCTAGAAATCTCTCTCTCTCTCTGGCATCAGATTGGAGGCTTACAGGTTAATGACTTACCTCAGGGAACAAATGGAGAAAAGCCCTTGTGCATAAGGAGCTTTATGACGTGTGTAGATCAACATTGGTAGAGTGCAATCTGAGATATATTACTGGGATAACACTATACTTAAAGCCTGCAGGTATAATGCAGTAAAGTGTTACCATTACTTGTAATAGCAATTATTGTGGATATGAGGGGCAGGTCTATGACCATATTAAATGCGAAGAGAAGTTCTTGAGGGTAGGACAGTATTACTGAATTGCCACGTTAAATCTTGGCAATGTTGGAGAAGCTACTCTGAAATCATACACTGTGAACAAAACATTAAGGACACCTTTCTAATATTGAGTTGCACTTCAATCTACACTGATTGAAGTGGATTTAACAAGTGACATCAATAAAGGATTGTAGCTTTCACATTACATTTTAGGCATTCAGCAGACGCTCTTATCCAGAGCGACTTACAGTTTGTGAGCGCATACATTTTTTCATGTTGGTCCACCGTGGGATTCAAACCCACAACCCTGGCGTTGCAAGCGCCATGCTCTACCAACTGAGCTACACGGGACTACCTTGTCAGTCTATGTCATGGAAAAAGCAGGTGTCCTTAATGCTTTGTACACTCAGGGTAGTTTATCAAGCTACCAATTACTTCACACTGGAAGAAGTTAAGCTCGAGTAAAGCTACCCTTAAGAAAAACAAAGTTTACTTACCTAAAGCTACTTGGAAAAAGTAATTCACTACATCCAAGCTACTTAAGTATATATACATCTGAAATGTCATAGACTACAAATTGCAAGAACAGATCACTCTGGGGTCAGGTGTTAACAGAATGTGTAATGTTATAAGTGAGAATTCGTCAGGTCTGATGCTGAAAAATAAAGGAAATGATGGCCGACTATTTTCTTCATTTTTTGCAAAACAAGTAGTGTGTAGTTCCAGTAGTTAGCTACACCGCTATATGGCAAAAAAAAGTATTGAACTTCTGAAAACACTACCAAGATTTGAATTGAGTTCAACTACCTTCAAGCTACTGCAAAATGTAGTTTAATTACTAGTTGAACTAGATGTAGTTCAATTACTCCCCAACACGTTAGTATGAGACATTTCATATAAACTGTATACAGTGCCTTCAGAAAGTATTCACACCGCTTGACTTTTCCCACATTATGTTGTGTTATAGCCTGAATTAAAGTGGATTAAATTGAGTGTTTTTGCAACTGGCCTACACACAATACCCCATAATGTCAAAGTGGAATAATGGTTTTTGAAATTTATACAAATTAATAAAAAATGAAAAGCTGAAATGTCTTGAGTCAATAAGTATTCAACCCCTTTGTTATGGCAAGACTAAATAAGTTCAGGAGTAAAAATGTGCTTAACAGGTCACATAATAAGTTGCATGGACTCACTCTGTGTGCAATAATAGTGTTTAACATGATTTGTTTATGACTACAAATTACAGCTCTGTACCCCACACATACAATTATCTGTAAGTTCCCTCAGTTGAGCAGTGAATTTCCCTTTGAGCATGGTGAAGTTATTAATTACACTTTGGGTGGTGTATCAAATACACCCAGTCACTACAAAGATACAGGCATCCTTCCTAACTCAGTTGCCAGAGAGAAAGGAAACTGCTCAGGGATTTCACCATGAGGCCAATGGTGACTTTAAAACAGTTTCAGAGTTTAATAGCTGTGATAGAACAGAGGATGGATCAACAACATTGTAGTTACTTCACAATACTAACCTAAATGACAGACTGAAAAGAAAGAAGCATGTACAGAATAAAAAACACATTATTGTTGCAAACATGCCTCCTGTTTGCAACAAGGCACTAAAATAATACTGCAAAAGAAATGTGGCAAAGCAATTCACTTTTTGTCCTGAGTACTAAGTGTTAATGTTTGGGGCAAATCCAATTCAACACATTACTGAGCACCACTCTTCATATTTTCAAGCATAGTGGTGGCTGCATCATGTTATTGGTATGCATGTAATCGTTATGGACTGGGGAGCTTTTCAGGATAAAAAAGAAACGGAATGGAGCTAAGTGCAGGCAAAATCCTAGAGGAAAACCTGGTTCAGTCTGCTTTCCAATAGACACTGGGAGATGCATTCACCTTTCAGCAGGACAATAACCTAAAACACAAGGCCAAATCTACACTGGAGTTGCTTACCAAGAACACAGTGAATGTTTCTGAGTGGCCGAGTTACAGTTTTGACTTAAATCTGCTTGAAAATCTATGGCAAGACCTGAAAACAATAATGGGCAAATGTTACACAATCCAGGTGTGGAAAGACTCCCAGCTGTAATCGCTGCCAAAGATGATTCTAACATGTATTGTCTCAAAGGGTTGAATACTTATCTAATCAAGATATATTAATGTTTTATTTTCCATGATTGATTTTCCAAATGTTAGAATTTTTCTTCCACTTTGACATTAGAGTAGTTTGTATTAAATCGTTGACAAAAAAAAATGACAATTAAATCTATTTTAATCTCACTTTGTAACACAACAAAATGTGGAAAAAGTCAAGGGGTGTGAATACTTTCTGAAGACATATATTAGTCATGTTCTTTTAATTTTTTTTATTTTACCCATCCCTCTTCGGAGGACACATATGTTGTTACTTTTTTTACAGCTTTTCTGCTACATATACATACATTTTACATATACATTTTACATACATGGTACTTTTTTATAAAGCAATCACATAACAATAATACATTACCAAACATAAGCTCTTTAATCCCACCCCTCAGCCACGCTCAGCCCATCCCACCTGTCACCATACACCCCCCCTCAGCCATGCTCAGCCCATCCCACCTGTCACCATACACCACCCCTCAGCCACTCTCAGCCCATCCCACCTATCACCATACACCACCCCTCAGCCACGCTCAGCCCATCCCACCTATAACCATACACCACCCCTCAGCCACGCTCAGCCCATCCCACCTATCACCATACACCACCCCTCAGCCACGCTCAGCTCATCCCACCTATCACCATTCACCCCCCCTCAGCCACGCTCAGCCCATCCCACCTATCACCATTCACCCCCCCTCAGCCACGCTCAGCCCATCCCACCTATCACCATACACCACCCCTCAGCCACGCTCAGCCCATCCCACCTATCACCATACACCACCCCTCAGCCACGCTCAGCCCATCCCACCTATCACCATACACCCCCCCTCAGCCACGCTCAGCCCATCCCACATATCACCATACACCCCCCCTCAGCCACGCTCAGCCCATCCCACCTATCACCATACACCACCCCTCAGCCACGCTCAGCCCATCCCACCTATCACCATACACCACCCCTCAGCCACGCTCAGCCCATCCCACCTATCACCATACACAACCCCTCAGCCACGCTCAGCCCATCCCACCTATCACCATACACCACCCCTCAGCCACGCTCAGCCCATCCCACCTATCACCATACACCACCCCTCAGCCACGCTCAGCCCATCCCACCTATCACCATACACCACCCCTCAGCCACGCTCAGCCCATCCCACCTGTCACCATACACCACCCTCGTTTGGTTTACATGTGCCATATATTTTTCAATTGTGCTGTGATATTTTACATACATTTTGAACCTTTCTAATCGTATAGTATCCACAGATTGTGAGCTAAAGATGAAAACCTTTCCTACGAGTATTATTATATTATTTATTGACTACTATGGCTTTCCAAATCGCCCAACACTGCTATTTGTAAGGTTCATTTTAAGTGAATGTTGTGATGTTTTTTTTTTACCATTCCTAAACCTGTGACCAGAAACAAGCTACATAGGGGCAATACCAGAATAAATGATCTAGTGATTCTGTCTCTTCACAGCAAAATCTATAGAGCTGAGATTGTTGTATGCCCCATATATATTGCATTCTGTTGTTGGCAAGAACTTTTTATAATAATTTAAATAGAAAAACTCTAAGTGTTGAATCAAGTGTTGTTTTTTGTACCAAATCATAAACCATGTGCCATGGAATAGGTACATCAAAAATCTCTTCACATTTATTTAGCAATCTGTATGGCGCAGCTGTCAACATTTTTGTCCTCAAATGAAACGGGTATATTTTTATATGTATGCTAATTCCTTTCAACCAATTTGTATCTTTAATATATGGCAGGCAAACAAGTTCCCTACCTTCTCCCTTTTCCACTTGCCTTCTTCATTTTTTGTGGTAATGCTGCAATCAGTTGGTTTGGATTGAGCAGACATGCCTATATATTTTTTATAGCTGCATATGTGACATAACTCCACCCTTTATATTCATAAGATCATTAATAAATATAATACAATAAAAATATAGAAATCCATAAAGAATGTTTTTTTTATTAATAAGTATATTTGAGTTTAACCACAACATTTGTTATAATATTTGTTCTATCTTTTCTGGAGTATAAAACTGAAATTGTAACCAGCTTCGTATGGCTTGTTTAAGAAAGGGCGATACTTTAAACAAAATTTCGTTTTCAATTAGTCAGAAATTAGAAGTTTTAATCTGTATAAAGGCAAAAAGGCCATTTTGAACAAAGGATGAGCCTCTCTTAATAATCTACTGTAGAACCATTCTGGGTTTAAGTATAATTTATGTATGAGTGAAGCTTTTAGTGAGATGTTTAAAGCTTTAATATTTAATAATTTTAGGCCCCCAAACTCATATTCATTATATAAATAGGCACGTTTCATTTCGAAATATTTTTTGCTCATATGATTTTTTTTTTAAACGAGTCGTCTGGAATAGGCAGCACCATTAGCAAGTAAGTAAGCTGTGATAGGACCAAAGAGTTAATCAATGTGATTTTTCCATAATTATCTATTTTTTGCAAACTTTCTATTGAAATTGATTGTGGTAAGTTCATTTATATTTTTTTGAGATGTGAATACCAAGTACGTCTACTTCGCCATCTGCCCATTTTATTGGTAAACTACAAGGTAGCGTAAACACTGTGTCTTTTAACAAAACCAATACGTTAATATGGTGCACTTGTCATAATTAGGTTTTAGTCCGGAGAGGTTAGAAAAGTGATCCAGATCTTCAATGAGACCGTTCAGGGATCCAGATTACGGATTTAAGAAAAAACTTGAGTCATCGGCGTACACTGACACTTTTGTTTTCATCCCCTGGATTTCTAAACAAGATGTTCTTGTTGGATCTAATTTTAGCTAGCTAGCATTTCAATGGCCATGATAAATAGATATGGAGACAACGGAGAGCCTTGTTTTACTCCTCTTAAATGCTCAATACTTTCTGAGAAGTAACCATTATTTACTATTTTACACCTGGGGTTGCTGTACATAACTTTAACCCATTGTATAAGAGATTCACCGAAATTAAAGTAATCCAGGCATTTATATATAAATTCTAGTCGTACTTTATCAAACGCCTTTTCAAAATCTGCTATGAAGACCAGGCCCGGTATCTTTGATGTTTCATAATGTTCAATTGTTTCAAGTAATTGTCATATATTATCGCCTATACAGTGAGGGAAAAAAGTATTTGATCCCCTGATGATTTTGTACGTTTGCCCACTGACAAAGAAATTATCAGTCTATAATTTTAATAGTAGGTTTATTTGAACAGTGAGAGACAGAATAACAACAAAAAAATCCAGAAAAACGCATGTCAAAAATGTTATAAAGTGATTTGCATTTTAATGAGGGAAATAAGTATTTGACCCCCTCTCAATCAGAAAGATTTCTGGCTCCCAGGTGTCTTTTATACAGGTAACGAGCTGAGATTAGGAGCACACTCTTAAAGGGAGTGCTCCTAATCTCAGTTTGTTACCTGTATAAAAGACACCTGTCCACAGAAGCAATCAATCAATCAGATTCCAAACTCTCCACCATGGCCAAGAACAAAGAGCTCTCCAAGGATGTCAGGGACAAGATTGTAGACCTACACAAGGCTGGAATGGGCTACAAGACCACCGCCAAGCAGCTTGGTGAGAAGGTGACAACAGTTGGTGCGATTATTCGCAAATGGAAGAAACACAAAATAACTGTCAATCTCCCTTCGGCCTGGGGCTCCATGCAAGATCTCACCTCGTGGAGTTGCTATGATCATAAGAACGGTGAGGAATCAGCCCAGAACTACACGGGAGGATCTTGTCAATGATCTCAAGGCAGCTGGGACCATAGTCACCAAGAAAACAATTGGTAACACACTACGCCGTGAAGGACTGAAATCCTGCAGCGCCCGCAAGGTCCCCCTGCTCAAGAAAGCACATATACATGCCCGTCTGAAGTTTGCCAATGAACATCTGAATGGTTCAGAGGAGAACTGGGTGAAAGTGTTTTGGTCAGATGAGACCAAAATCGAGCTCTTTGGCATCAACTCAACTCGCCGTGTTTGGAGGAGGAGGAATGCTGCCTATGACCCCAAGAACACCATTCCCACCGTCAAACATGGAGGTGGAAACATTATGCTTTGGGGGTGTTTTTCTGCTAAGGGGACAGGACAACTTCACCGCATCAAAGGGACGATGGGCGGGGCCATGTACCGTCAAATCTTGGGTGAGAACCTCCTTCCCTCAGCCAGGGCATTGAAAATGGGTCATGGACGGCTATTCCAGCATGACAATGACCCAAAACACACGGCCAAGGCAACAAAGGAGTGGCTCAAGAAGAAGCACATTAAGGTCCTGGAGTTGCCTAGCCAGTCTCCAGACCTTAATCCCATAGAAAATCTGTGGAGGGAGCTGAAGGTTCGAGTTGCCAAACGTCAGCCTCGAAACCTTAATGACTTGGAGAACATCTGCAAAGAGGAGTGGGACAAAATCCCTCCTGAGATGTGTGCAAACCTGGTGGCCAACTACAAGAAACGTCTGACCTCTGTGATTTCCAACAAGGGTTTTGCCACCAAGTACTAAGTCATGTTTTGCAGAGGGGTCAAATACTTATTTCCCTCATTAAAATGCAAATCAATTTATAACATTTTTGACATGCGCTTTTCTGGATTTTTTTGTTGTTATTCTGTCTCTCACTGTTCAAATAAACCTACCATTAAAATTATAGACTGATCATTTCTTTGTCAGTGGGCAAACATACAAAATCAGCAGGGGGATCAAATACTTTTTTCCCTCACTGTATATCATGTGATCATCTGGTCCTCTGTAGCTCAATTGGTAGAGCATGGCGCTTGTAACGCCAGGGTAGTGGGTTCGATCCCCGGGGCCACCCATATGTAAAAAATTTATGCAAACATGACTGTAAGTTGCTTTGGATAAAAGCGTCTGCTAAATGGCATATTATCATCCATATAAAAAAACCTGTCTGATCAGGATGAACAATATCATTTATTACAATCTCAAAGTATGCTAGGATTTTTCCAATGTCCTGTTTATTTCCTCTCTGAGGATGTGATGCATGTGGGTGTCCATTTTACAGGAAACACAACAATGCTAGAGAAGAAGAACCAACCTAGTGTTATACCCTACCGTCCCTCCTCCCCTCAAACCAACCTAGTGTTATAGACTACCGTCCCTCCTCCCCTCAAACTGTCCAGCAGGCCTCAAGTCATCCGAGGTAATGCAGTTGAACACAGGCAGGACTCTCTCATCTCTAATGTAGAACTACTCCCACCAAGATCTAGGTCAAATGGCTTGTCTAGTTAAAGACGCAGTCTTTGAAGCTGTTCAATGGTTGCTTCAATTCTAGCAGATACTCGTATTCAGAGCGACTTACAGTCAAGAGTAGAACTTATAAATGCTATATGAGCTTTTAGCGAAACCGTCTGTCTTTACTGTGATCAAAACATGTTTTTTTTACCCCATTGTTACAAACATTATATAGCTTAGTTAAAATTGTAATGTGGATGTCAAGGACTGTCAGTCTATTCATTTTGAGAGGGCTTACATTTCCCCAACCCCCTATCCCTCAGCTGTATACCAAAACAAGTGGTGTGGCCGCCATGTTGTTGTTTTTCAAATCCCAGAATGTAGCTTTAATCTTGTTAAGAGGAGAGGGTTGTTGCGCTGCATGGGCCCGGGCCTTTCAGAAAGAAGAAGGAAACACACTCTCACACACACACACACACACACACACACACACACACACACACACACACACACACACACACACACACACACACACTCACTCTCTCACACACACACACACACACACACACACACACACACACACACACACACACACACACACATACATACATACACACAAGAGAAAATGGGGTTAGCTGTTAGCCGTTAGCTGTTAGCTGGCTGCTGACGATGAACAAAAGCAAGTGATTGTTCTCTTATCCATTTTACTCCACTCAGGCTGACCCTAACCCTGACCATGACAGATAGGCTGAACAATTATGTCAAGCAGTTCCCTGACCATGACAGAGAGACGTTAGCAAAGCAAGCTCTCCTCTGCCCTCTCCTCCAATAGCTGCTACACGCTTAGATACACACGCACACACACACACACACACACACACACACACAGATACACTATCAGTTCAAGATGCCTGTACGTTCGGGATCTGACAGTAAATTGGTGGGTGACACTTTAGTTTGATTGTCCTCAATTGACACATTTATATTGAGTAGATGCTCAACAAACTATCAGTCCCATAGATAAGATATTATTAAATCAGCGATATTGTCATTAGTAAAATGAGAGCTCAACATCATTACCATAGGCTGGGGAAACTAAGCAATATTTATTGTGGATTCCCAGCCACTCATTCCAGGCTATGCCATAGATGGATTCTGTTCCTGGATGCTAGAATAGATGAGGTAGGCCTCCAGATAGATGTAGGTGTGGTTCTGGTGATGTGTGGTGATGTGTGGTGATGTGTGGTGATGTATGGTGATGTGTGGTGATGTGTGGTGATGTGTGGTGATGTGTGGTGATGTGTGGTGATGTGTGGTGATGTGTGGTGATGTGTGGTGATGTGTGGTGATGTGTGGTGATGTGTGGTGATGTATGGTGATGTGTGGTGATGTATGGTGATGTGTGGTGATGTGTGGTGATGTGTGGTGATGTGTGGTGATGTGTGGTGATGTGTGGTGATGTGTGGTGATGTGTGGTGATGTGTGGTGATGTGTGGTTGATGTGTGGTGATGTGTGGTGATGTGTGGTGATGTGTGGTGATGTGTGGTGATGTATGGTGATGTGTGGTGATGTGTGGTGATGTGTGGTGATGTGTGGTGATGTGTGGTGATGTGTGGTGATGTGTGGTGATGTATGGTGATGTGTGGTGATGTGTGGTGATGTGTGGTGATGTATGGTGATGTGTGGTGATGTGTGGTGATGTGTGGTGATGTGTGGTGATGTGTGGTGATGTGTGGTGATGTGTGGTGATGTATGGTGATGTGTGGTGATGTGTGGTGATGTATGGTGATGTGTGGTGATGTGTGGTGATGTGTGGTGATGTATGGTGATGTGTGGTGATGTGTGGTGATGTGTGGTGATGTGTGGTGATGTGTGGTGATGTGTGGTGATGTGTGGTGATGTATGGTGATGTGTGGTGATGTGTGGTGATGTGTGGTGATGTGTGGTGATGTGTGGTGATGTGTGGTGATGTATGGTGATGTGTGGTTATGTGTGGTGATGTGTGGTGATGTATGGTGATGTGTGGTGATGTGTGGTGATGTGTGGTGATGTATGGTGATGTGTGGTGATGTGTGGTGATGTATGGTGATGTGTGGTGATGTGTGGTGATGTATGGTGATGTGTGGTGATGTGTGGTGATGTGTGGTGATGTATGGTGATGTGTGGTGATGTGTGGTGATGTGTGGTGATGTATGGTGATGTGTGGTGATGTGTGGTGATGTGTGGTGATGTGTGGTGATGTGTGGTGATGTGTGGTGATGTATGGTGATGTGTGGTGATGTGTGGTGATGTGTGGTGATGTGTGGTGATGTATGGTGATGTGTGGTGATGTGTGGTGATGTGTGGTGATGTATGGTGATGTATGGTGATGTGTGGTGATGTGTGGTGATGTGTGGTGATGTATGGTGATGTGTGGTGATGTGTGGTGATGTATGGTGATGTGTGGTGATGTGTGGTGATGTGTGGTGATGTGTGGTGATGTGTGGTGATGTGTGGTGATGTATGGTGATGTATGGTGATGTGTGGTGATGTGTGGTGATGTATGGTGATGTATGGTGATGTGTGGTGATGTGTGGTGATGTGTGGTGATGTATGGTGATGTGTGGTGATGAGTGGTGATGTATGGTGATGTGTGGTGATGTGTGGTGATGTGTGGTGATGTATGGTGATGTGTGGTGATGTGTGGTGATGTGTGGTGATGTATGGTGATGTGTGGTGATGTGTGGTGATGTGTGGTGATGTGTGGTGATGTGTGGTGATGTATGGTGATGTGTGGTGATGTGTGGTGATGTGTGGTGATGTGTGGTGATGTATGGTGATGTATGGTGATGTATGGTGATGTATGGTGATGTGTGGTGATGTGTGGTGATGTATGGTGATGTGTGGTGATGTGTGGTGATGTGTGGTGATGTGTGGTGATGTGTGGTGATGTGTGGTGATGTATGGTGATGTGTGGTGATGTGTGGTGATGTGTGGTGATGTGTGGTGATGTGTGGTGATGTATGGTGATGTGTGGTGATGTATGGTGATGTGTGGTGATGTATGGTGATGTGGGTGATGTGTGGTGATGTGTGGTGATGTATGGTGATGTGTGGTGATGTATGGTGATGTATGGTGATGTGTGGTGATGTATGGTGATGTGTGGTGATGTATGGTGATGTATGGTGATGTATGTGTGACCTATGGATGACACATACCCATTGTGAATCCCATCTATCACTCTGTCCAATCAGCGCAGCTCGGCAGATGCAGACACATTTCAATTTCCAGGGAGGGGGGTTGGGGGTAGGGTAGGGTTGGGTTGGGAGGGGAGGGGAGGGGAGGGTGTGTGTATGTGTGTGTGTGTGTGTGTGTGTGTGTGTGTGTGTGTGTGTGTGTGTGTGTGTGTGTGTGTGTGTGACACTGGCGTGAATGAGGTCATTCTGCATACGACGTCATCAGAAAACACCATATTCCCTATATAGTGCACTACTTTAGACCAGTGACCATAGGGGAATAGGGTGCCATTTGGGACGCAGTCATCCACCCCCATCGCTTTTTCTCTTCTTTAATTACAGTTGGAGCTGAGTGGAATATTCAATGTGACTAGTATGAGAGAGAGAGAGAGAGAGAGAGAGAGAGAGAGAGAGAGGAGAGAGAGAGAGAGAGAGAGAGAGAGAGAGAGAGAGAGGGAGAGAGGGAGAGAGGTGATTGTCCTGTATAGTCTGAAACAGAGAGACCACAGAAAGATGGAGAGAGGAGGGGAGATGGAGAGAGGAGGGGAGATGGAGTAAAGATGGAGAGAGGAGGGGAAGATGGAGAGAGGAGGGGAGATGGAGAGAGGAGGGGAGATGGAGAGAGGATGGGAGATGGAGAGAGGAGGGGAGATGGAGAGAGGAGTGGAGATGGAGAGAGGATGGGAGGAGATGACCATGGTCATAATAGATGAAGAATGTTCCTCAGGCCTGGGAGTGGTGGGGGTCACACACA
>NW_028158325.1:0-19652 GCF_964263955.1 Coregonus lavaretus
AATGTTAGGTAATGAGTTTCTCAGCCATGATTGTGTGTGTGTGTGTGTGTGTGTGTTTCTATGTGTGTTTGTGTGTGTGTGTGTGTGTGTGTGTGTGTGTGTGTGCCTAACCCCCACAGACCCCTTCCCAGAGTGCCATTTGCTGTTAGAGCTGCATGTCAGTTAATAGACTGATGATGACTCTCTGCTGATCACGCTCTGCTATTGCTTAATGACTGACAAACACTAATTTCATCAACTTCCCTTGCAAGCAAGAGAGGGGGAGGAGGAGAGAGAGGGGAGGGGGGATGAGAGGGAGAGGAGGAGCGAGAGGGGGAAGAGGAGAGAGAGGGGGAGGAGGAGAGGGAGGGGGAGTGAGAGAGGAGAGGAGGAGAGAGGGAGAGAGAGGGGAGGAGGAGAGAGAGGGGGAGGGGAGAGAGAGGGGAGGAGGAGAGAGAGGGGGGAGGAGAGAGAGGGGGAGGAGGAGAGGGGAGGAGGAGATGGGGGGAGATGGGGGGAGGAGAGAGAGGGGAGGAGGAGAGAGAGGGAGAGGAGGGGAGAGAGGGGGAGGAGGAGAGAGAGGGGGAGGAGGAGAGAGAGGGGAGAGAGAGGGGGAGGAGGAGAGAGAGGGGGAAGAGGAGAGAGAGGGGAGGAGGAGGAGAGCGAGAGAGGAGGAGAGAGAGAGAGAGGAGAGAGAGGGGAGGAGGAGAGAGAGGGGGAGGAAGTGGAGCGAGAGGGGGAGGAGGAGAGAGGCAGAATGGCAGAATACCAGACCACTGTGACTGACCCGAATTTAAGGAAAGCTTTGACTATGTACAGACTCAGTGAGCATAGCCTTGCTATTGAGAAAGGCCGCCGTAGGCAGACCTGGCTCTCAAGAGAAGACAGGCTATGTGCACACTGCCCACAAAATGAGGTGGAAACTGAGCTGCACTTCCTAACCTCCTGCCAAATGTATGACCATATTAGAGACACATATTTCCCTCAGATTACAGCGATCCACAAAGAATTTGAAAACAAACCCAATTTTGATAAACTCCCTTATCTACTGGGTGAAAAACCACAGTGTGCCATCACAGCTGCAAGATTTGTGACCTGTTGCCACAAGAAAAGGCAACCAGTGAAGAACAAACACCATTGTAAATACAACCCATATTTATGTTTATTTATTTTCCCATTTGTACTTTAACTATTTTCACATTGTTACAACACTGTATATATACATAATATGACATTTGAAATGTCTTTATTCTTTTGAAACTTCTGAGTGTAATGTTTACTGTTAATATTTATTGTTTATTTCACTTTTGTTTACTATCTACTTCACTTGCTTTGGCAATGTTAACACACGTTTCCCATGCCAATAAAGCCCTTAAATTGAAATTGAAATTGAATTGAGAGGGGGAGGAGGAAAGAGAAGGAGAGGAGGAGAGAGAGGGGAGGAGGAGAGAGAGGGGAAGGAAGAGGAGAGAGGGGAGGAGGAGAGAGAGGGAGAGGAGGAAAGAGAGAGGAGGAGGAGAGAGAGAGAGAGGAGGAGAAAGGAACATCTGAGAGAGAGGGAGGGAGGGAGGGAGGGAGGGAGGGAGGGAGGGAGGGAGGGAGGGAGGGAGGGAGGGAGGGAGGGAGGGAGGGAGGGAGGGAGGGTACACAGTGGCAGAATACCTGACCACTGTGACTGACCCAAACTTCAGGAAAGCTTTGACTATGTACAGACTCAGTGAGCATATTCTTGCTATTGAGAAAGGCCGCCGTAGGTAGGCCTGGCTCTCAAGAGAAGACAGGCTATGTGCACACTGCCCACAAAAGGGTGGAAACTGAGCTGCACTTCCTAACCTCCTGCCAAATGTATGACCATATTAGAGACACATATTTCCCTCAGATTACACAGATCCACAAAGAATTTGAAAACAAACCCAATTTTGATAAACTCCCATATCTATTGGGTGAAATACCACAGTGTGCCATCACAGCAGCAATATTTGTGACATGTTGCCACAAGAAAAGGGCAACCAGTGAAGAACAAACACCATTGTAAATACAACCCATATTTATGTTTATTTATTTTTCCATTTGTACTTTAACTATTTGCACATTGTCACAACACTGTATATAGCCATAATATGACGTTTGAAATGTCTTTATTCTTTTGGAACTTTTGTGAGTGTAATGTTTACTGTTAATTTTTATTGTTTATTTCACTTCTTTTTATTATCTATTTCACTTGGTTTGGCAATGTTAACATATGTTTCCCATGCCAATAAAGCCCTTAAATTGAATTGAAATTGAGAGAGACGGGGAGAAAGATAGATGTGAGAGCGAGAGAGAGAGAGAGAGAGAGAGAGAGAGAGAGAGAGAGAGAGAGAGAGAGAGAGAGAGAGAGAGAGAAGAGAGAGAGAGAAAGAGAGAGAGAGAGAGAGAGAGAGAGAGAGAGAGGATATGCAAATGAGCTAATCAGGGCTGAGCCAATCAGATGTCTCTGTGTGATGCTGTGAAATCCCCCATCAGCCTCCCCATCAGAAAATACAACATATGCATGTAGTAGAGCCTCACTTAGTCTGGCGGACACACACACACACACACACACACACACACACACACACACACACACACACACAAACACACGCACACACACAAACACACACACACACAGTCTTGTACAGATAACCACACACAATTCAGTCCCATTCAAAATCCTATTTTCCCTAACCCCTAACCCTAACCCTAACCCTAACCCTAACCCATACTCTTACCCTAACCCTAACCCTAACCTTAACCTTAACCCTAACCCTAACCCTAACCCTAACCTTAACCCTAACCCTAATTCTAACCCTAACACTAATTCTAACCTTTTATTATTATTAATTTTTTTCACCACCTTTATTTAACCAGGTAAGCCAGTTGAGAACAAGTTCTCATTTACAACTGCGACCTGGCCAAGATAAAGCAAAGCAGTGTGATAAAAACAACAACACCGAGTTACATATGGGGTAAAACAAAACATAAAGTCAAAAATACAACAGAAAATCTATATACAGTGTGTGCAAATGTAGCAAGTTATGGAGATAAGGCAATAAATAGGCCATAGTGCAAAATAATTACAATTAGTATTAACACTGGAATGATAGATGTGCAAGAGATGATGTGCAAATAGAGATACTGGGGTGCAAATGAGCAAAATAAATAACAATATGGCGATGAGGTAGTTGGGTGGGCTAATTACAGAATGGCTGTGTACAGGTGCAGTGATCGGTAAGCTGCTCTGACAACTGATGCTTAAAGTTAGTGAGGGAGATAAGAGTCTCCAGCTTCAGAGATTTTTGCAGTTTGTTCCAGTCATTGGCAGCAGAGAACTGGAAGGAATGGCGGCCAAAGGTGTGGTCCTCTGTAGTTCAATTGGTAGAGCATGGCGCTTGTAACGCCAGGGTAGTGGGTTCGATCCCCGGAACCACCTATACGTAAAAATGTATGCACACATGACTGTAAGTCGCTTGGGATATAAGCGTCTGCTAAATGGCATATTATAATATATTATAAAGGAGGTGTTGGCTTTGGGGATGACCAGTGAGATATACCTGCTGGAGCGCATACTACGGGTGGGTGTTGCTATGGTGACCAATGAGCTAAGATGAGGCAGAGATTTGCCTAGCAGTGATTTATAGATGGCCTGGAGCCAGTGGGTTTGGCGACGAATATGTAGTGAGGACCAGCCAACAAGAGCATACAGTTCACAGTGGTGGGTAGTATATGGGGCTTTGGTGACAAAATGGATGGCACTGTGATAGACTACATCCAATTTGCTGAGTGGAGTGTTGGAGGCTATTTTGTAAATGACATCGCCGAAGTCAAGGAGAAGTAGGATAGTCCGTTTTACAAGGGCATGTTTGGCAGCATGAGTGAAGGAGGCTTTGTTGCGAAATAGGAAGCCGATTCTAGATTTAACTTTGGATTGGAGATGCTTAATGTGAGTCTGGAAGGAGAGTTTACAATCTAACCAGACACCTAGGTATTTGTAGTTGTCCACATACTCTAGGTCAGACCCGTCGAGAGTAGTGATTCTAGTCGGGTGGGCGGGTGCCAGCAGCGTTCGATTGAAGAGCATGCATTTAGTTTTACTAGTGTTTAAGAGCAGTTGGAGGCTACGGAAGGAGTGTTGTATGGCATTGAAACTCGTTTGGAGGTTTGTTAACACAGTGTCCAATGAAGGGCCAGATGTATACAAAATGGTGTCGTCTGCGTAGAGGTGGATCTGAGAGTCACCAGCAGCAAGAGCGACATCATTGATATACACGGAGAAACGAGTCGGCCCAATAATTGAACCCTGTGGCACCCCCATAGAGACTGCCATAGGTCCAGACAACAGGCCCTCCGATTTGACACATTGAACTCTATCTGAGAAGTAGTTGGTGAACCAGGCGAGGCAGTCATTTGAGAAACCAAGGCTATTTAGTCTGCCAATAAGAATGCGGTGGTTGACAGAGTCGAAAGCCTTGGCCAGGTGGATGAAGACGGCTGCACAGTACTGTCTATTATCGATCGCGGTTATAATATCGTTTAGGACCTTGAGCGTGGCTGAGGTGCACCCATGACCAGCTCGGAAACCGGATTGCATAGCGGAGAAGGTACGGTGGGATTCGAAATGGTCGGTGATCTGTTTGTTAACTTGGCTTTTAAAAACTTTCGAAAGGCAGGGCAGGATGGATATAGGCCTGTACCAGTTTGGATCTAGAGTGTCACCCCCTTTGAAGAGGGGGATGACCGCGGCAGCTTTCCAATCTCTGGGGATCTCAGACGTTACGAAAGAGAGGTTGAACAGGCTAGTAATAGGGGTTGCGACAATTTCTTAGGCAAATTTTAGAAAGAAAGGATCCAGATTGTCTAGCCCAGATGATTTGTAGGGGTCCAGATTTTGCAGCTCTTTCAGAACATCAGCTGTCTGAATTTGTGTGAAGGAGAAGCGGGGGGGGCATGGGCAAGTTGCAGCGGAGGGTGCAGAGCTGGTGGCCGGGGTAGTGGTAGCCAGGTGGAAAGCATGGCCAGCCGTAGCAAAATGCTTGTTGAAATTCTCGATTATTGTAGATTTATCGGTGGTGATAGTGTTTCCTAGCCTCAGTGCAGTGGGCAGCTGGGAGGAGGTGCTCTTATTCTCCATGGACTTTACAGTGTCCCAAAACTTTTTGGAGTTAGTGCTACAGGATGCATATTTCTGTTTGAAAAAGCTAGCCTTTGCTTTCCTAACTGCTTGTGTATATTGGTTCCTAACTTCCCTGAAAAGTTGCATATCGCCGGGGCTATTTGATGCTAATGCAGTACGCCACAGGATGTTTTTGTGCTGGTCAAGGGCAGTCAAGTCTGAGGAGAACCAGGGTCTAAATCTGTTCTTAGTTCTGAATTTTTTGAATGGGGCATGCTTATTTAAGATTGAGAGGAAAGCACTTTTAAAGAACAACCAGGCATCCTCTACTGACGGAATGAGATCGATATCCATCCAGGATACCTGGGCCAGGTCAATTAGGAAGGCCTGCTCGCTAAAGTGTTTTAGGGAGCGTTTGACAGTGATGAGGGGTGTTCGTTTGACCGCGGACCCGTTACGGACACAGGCAATAAGGCAGTGATCGTTGAGATCCTGGTTGAAGACAGCGGAGGTGTATTTAGAGGGTAAGTTAGTCAGGATGATATCTATGAGGGTGCCCATGTTAATGGATTTAGGGTTGTACCTGGTAGGTTCCTTGATAATTTTTGTGAGATTGAGGGCATCTAGTTTGGATTGTAGGATGGCCGGTGTGTTAAGCATATCCCAGTTTAGGTCACCAAGCAGTACGAACTCTGAGGATAGATGTGGGGCAATCAATTCACATATGGTGTCCAGGGCACAGCTTGGGGCTGAGGGGGGTCTGTAGCAAGCGGCAACAGTGAGAGATGTATTTCTGGAAAGGTGGATTTTTAGAAGTGGGAGCTCAAACTGTTTGGGCACAGACCTGGATAGTATGATAGATCTCTACAGTAGATTGCAACTCCACCCCCTTATAAATAGCATTTGACCTCGTGGGGACCAACAAAATGTCCCCAGTCGGTCCAATTTTTGTTTGTTTACTAAGTCCCCACAATAATATTTAAACACGTCCACACCAGAGTAGCCACACACACACACACACACACACACACACACACACCAGAGTAGCCACACAAATACACACACACACCAGAGTAGCCACACACACACAAACACACACACACACACCAGTGTAGCCACACACACACAAACACACACACACACACACACACACACACACACACACACACCAGAGTAGCCACACACACACACACCATGGAGCAAGGGGAGCGATGTCACTATGTAGCTGTCTCTCCAGCCAATAAAGGCTCTCATTAAATCATGGCGGGCTGTGCTATGATTCAATTTGCAGTAATTACCATCGTCCATCCGCTGACACACACCATCTGCACTCACACACACACAACCCTCTGCCACTGACCGCGAAGTTCATCTACCAGTTACCGCACTTACGCTGTCGTCTCCATGGACACAGCGACGAGATCAAATGGCCCAATTAACTTCCCCTCACCCCTCCTCCCCCCTCCTCCCCCCTTCCTCCCCCCTCCTCACCCCTCTTCCCCCCTCCTCACCCCTCCTCAACCTTCCTCACCCCTCCTCCCCCCTCCTCACCCTTACCTGACCAAATCAAAACCTTCATCATTAGGTGAAGCGGATGCAAAACTGACCCTGGATCATTGTCTAAGGGGGTAACATAATTCTACTCCAAATTGAGTGGGATGGGCCAGTAGCCATATTGGGAGGGGCCAGTAATACGAGTGGGAGGTGCCAGTAGCCAAAGTGGGAGGAGCCAGTAGTCAGACAGGACGTCATTAATGGTGGGTATATGCGTAGAGGTGGCCAATCATAAAATAGTTTCCCTCCCTCCTGGGTTAGTTTTTACTAAACCCCCACCAGCCAATTACGTATTCTGTAGGGAACTTAGATCTTAAGCCTAACATCGCTTTTATTCTTTCCAGATTGGCTTTTATAGCAATTATTTGCCTTAAAGCACAAACAAAATGCCAGGGAGCAGAGAGAGAGAGTGAGAGAGAGTGAGAGAGAGAGAGAGAGAGAGAGAGAGAGAGAGAGAGAGAGAGAGAGAGAGAGAGAGAGAGAGAGAGAGAGAGAGAGAGAGAGAGAGAGAGAGGAGAGAGAGAGAGAGAGAGAAGAGAGAGAGAGAGAGAGAGAGAGAGAGAGAGAGAGCGAGAGAGAGAGAGAGAGAGAGAGAGAGAGAGAAGAGAGAACTATGCCATGGTATTGAATGATTACATCTGGGGGTTGAAGAAAGTATGGCTTGGTGAGGTTTGAAGCAGCAGAGGTTTTCACACACACAGGGTAACACAGGGTAACACAGGTTTACACAGGGTAACACAGGGTAACACACGGTGCCACAAGGTAACACAGGGTAACACACGATAATACACAGTAACACATGGTAACACAGGGTAACACAGGAAGACACAGGGTAACACAGGGTAACACACGATAATACAAGGTAACACATGGTAACACAGGGTAACACAGGAAGACACAGGGTAACACAGGGTAACACACGGTGCCACAAGGTAACACAGGGTAACACACGATAATACACGGTAACACATGGTAACACAGGGTAACACAGGAAGACACAGGGTAACACAGGGTAACACACGGTGACACAGGGTCACAAAGGGTAGCACAGGGTACATGGTAACACAGGGTAACACACGGTAACACAGGGTAACACAGGATAACACATGGTGATACAGGATAACACATGGTGACACAGGGTAACACACAGTGACACGGTAACACACTGTGTTTTAAGCTTATCCCAAACCTTAACCCTCACTTTAACCATTCAGAGTTAATGCCTAACCTTAAGATTTCTGAGTTAATGCCTAAACTTAACCTTAAACACTTCAAAATTTGACGTTTGCAACAACTTCAAAATTTGAAGTTTGAAAAACATGGATGAACTTCAATTCTGGAATGAGACTGTGAGAGCTAGTTGCACACATAGACACACACATACACACTATCCCTGACACACACACACACAAATATGGCCTCCCACCCTGGGTGCACCTGTCAGGGAAGGAGCTGACCCCTCTGGTGCTGTAAACAGGTTCTCATTAGCCTGGCTGTGATCGAGAGGCTCCCGGGGTTCCCCTTCAAACTCACCCCTCTGCTCCTGTTCGTTCACCTCGCCCCCCGTGTTCTCCTCCCTGTCTCCTCACCCCCTAGCCCATCACCTCACCCCCCCAGCTCTCCTCCCTGTCTCCTCACCCTCTAGCCCATCACCTCACCCCCCCTGCTCTCCTCCCTGTCTCCCCACCCCTCCCCTCTGCTCCCCTTTCCTGCCCCTCTCAGCCCTGCTGTCTCTGCCCCTCTCAGCCCTGCTGTCTCTGCATGCCCCTCTCAGCTCTGCTGTCTCTGCATACCCCTCTCAGCCCTGCTGTCTCTGCATACCAGCTCTGCTGTCTCTGCCCCTCTCAGCCCTGCTGTCTCTGCATACCCCTCTCAGCCCTGCTGTCTCTGCATACCCCTCTCAGCGCTGCTGTCTCTGCATACCCCTCTCAGCCCTGCTGTCTCTGCATACCCCTCTCAGCTCTGCTGTCTCTGCCCCTCTCAGCTCTGCTGTCTCTGCATGCCCCTCTCAGCCCTGCTGTCTCTGCATGCCCCTCTCAGCTCTGCTGTCTCTGCATGCCCCTCTCAGCTCTGATGTCTCTGCATGCCCCTCTCAGCTCTGATGTCTCTGCATGCCCCTCTCAGCTCTGATGTCTCTGCATACCCCTCTCAGGTCTGCTGTCTCTGCATGCCCCTCTCAGCTCTGCTGTCTCTGCATACCCCTCTCAGCCCTGCTGTCTCTGCATGCCCCTCTCAGCTCTGATGTCTCTGCATGCCCCTCTCAGCTCTGCTCCGATGGCTTGTAATTTGTCATAATGGGGGCTAATCAGGCAATAGAAGGCTATGCAGAGCAGAATAGTATATGTCTTCTCCAGCCAGACACTGTGGAGAGGCTGTGAGGGAGCAGAGCAGAACAGAACAGAACAGAGCAGAGCAGAACAGAACAGAAGAGAAGAGAACAGAACAGAAGAGAACAGAGCGTAACAGAACAGAACAGAGCGTAACAGAACAGAACAGAGCAGAACAGAACAGAAGAGAAGAGAACAGAACAGAGCAGAAAATAACAGAGCAGAACAGAGCAGAACAGAACAGCATATAGCCATTGTGACAGTGGCAGTAGCAGGAAGCCGGTAAGGCTCTCGCACAGTGGGTATGGCTCCACACAGTGGGTATGGCTCCACACTAACTCAAAGCAGGCCCAGGCCCACTATAACTACTTGCATGTGTGTGTGTGTGTGTGCATGTGTGTGTGTGTGTGTGTGTGTGTGTGTGGTGTGTGTGTGTGTGTGTGTGTGTGTGTGTGCATCTGCAGCCAATCTGAGCTAGGCCTGCTGAAAGCCCTGACAGACAGAGGGTGGCTTTAAGGGGACGAGCTGCCAAATCAGTGAATGTGGGATACAAGGACAAACGTGCACACACACACACACACACACGCACACACACAAACACACCTGTCTCAGGTATGTATATATGCCTCCTTGACCCGTATGTCTCATGGGATGCAGGTCAACTGAGTGAATGGAACAATAAAGGTATCATGTATCTTCAGCAGCATAACCAGAGACAGACAATAACAACCAGCCTCTCATGTAGCAAACTATGGGAGGTGCTCTGCTCTGCTCCAAGCCTCCAAGGCATCTCTCAGGCTACAGGGACAAGCTGTGAAAAATAACTGTAAAGACCTCTCTGTCAGTAAGAGCTATGGCTCTTGGCTCAGCCTCTGTAGTCGACTCGAAAAAACCCTGAGCTCCAAAAGTGCATTAGCTAAGCTTCCTGAGGCATTTCTGTGAGCCTGACTCATCGACTCATAACTGTAGTGTGTGTGTGTGTGGGGGGGGGTCTCGCTGGCTCTGCTGTCTGTCATGTGGCGCTGGATGAGGTTGATGGATGACCATCACTCATGCTTGTGGCTGAGAGAAGACAAGATGAAGGGAATAGAGAGAGAGAGAGAGAGAGAGAGAGAGAGAGAGAGAGAGAGAGAGAGAGAGAGAGAGAGAGAGAGAGAGAGAGAGAGATAGTTCATCTGCTTTGGCATATGTTTCCCATGCCAATAAAGACCTTAAATTGAATTGAATTGAGAGAGATAGAACATGTGAGAGGAAGATAGAGAGAGAGAGCAGAGTTCAGAGTAAATGTTCATTATTTTCTGTTGCTTGGATTATCAACAGGATCACTCCCTCCATCACTTCTTCCATCCCTCCATCACTCCCTCCATCACTACAACACTCCTTCCATCCCTCCATCACTCCCTCCATTCTTCCTTCCCTCCATCCTTCCATCACTCCCTCCATTCTTCCTTCCCTCCATCCTTCCATCACTCCCTCCATCCTTCCATCACTCCCTCTATCCTTCCATCACTCCCTCCATTCTTCCTTCCCTCCATCCTTCCATCACTCCCTCCATTCTTCACACCCTCCCTCCATTACTCCCTCCATCCTCCCCTCCTTCCCTCCATCACTCCCTCCCTCCATCCCTCCACCTCTCTCCCCATATCCCTACATCTTCTGCTATTATAATCTCTTTATGGACAACAGAGAGAGAGAGATACAAAGAGAGAAAGAGAGAGAGAGAGAGACCAGATACGGCTGGGCTTTTATGTGTTTTCATAATGTCCAAGCACCAGTTCAGCCCTCCAAAGCAGTTCATATGGGCTCTCTGTCAGTTCATATGGGCTCTCTGTCAGTTCATATGGGCTCTCTTTGTCAGTTCATATGGGCTCTCTGTCAGTTCATATGGGCTCTCTGTCAGTTCATATGGGCTCTCTGTCAGTTCATATGGGCTCTCTGTCAGTTCATATGGGCTCTCTGTCAGTTCATATGGGCTCTCTGTCAGTTCATATGGGCTCTCTGTCAGTTCATATGGGCTCTCTGTCAGTTCATATGGGCTCTCTCTGTCAGTTCATATGGGCTCTCTCTGTCAGTTCATATGGGCTCGCTCTGTCAGTTCATATGGGCTCTCTCTGTCAGTTCATATGGGCTCGCTCTCTCTGTCAGTTTATATGGTCTCTCTCTCTCTGTCAGTTCATATGGTCTCTCTCTCTGTCAGTTCATATGGTCTCTCTCTCTCTGCTAGTTCATATGGGCTCTCGCTCTCTGTAATAATCATTCTGCTGAGATTTTGATATGTCACATGGAGTCTGGCTGTTCTGCTGCTCTGCAGGGCTGTGGGCTGTACTGTAAGCCTGTCCCGGGTGGAGAGTGGGGGACTATGGCTGGGCCTGGGGCTTGAGCTGGGAAGAAACAGGAGGGACTGGAAGTGACTGGTGGGGACTAGGGGTGGGAATGTTGGGCTGAGGATGCAAGACTGGGGATATTGAGGTAATACAGAATGGGAGGAGACTGCATAGGGGACTGAGGATAGAGGACTGAGGGATAGAGGACTGAGGGATAGAGAACTAAGGATAGAGGACTGAGGGATAGAGGACTGAGGGATAGAGGACTGAGGCATAGAGAACTAAGGATAGAGGACTGAGGCATAGAGGACTGAGGGATAGAGGACTGAGGGGTAGAGAACTAAGGATAGAGGACTGAGGGATAGAGGACTGAGGGATAGAGAACTAAGGATAGAGGACTGAGGATAGAGGACTGAGGGATAGAGGACTGAGGCATAGAGAACTAAGGATAGAGGACTGAGGAATAGAGAAATAAGGATAGAGGACTGAGGATAGAGTACTGAGGCATAGAGACCTGAGGATAGAGAACTGAGGCATAGAGGACTGAGGAATAGAGGACTGAGGGATAGAGAACTAAGGATAGAGGACTGAGGGATAGAGAACTAAGGATAGAGGACTGAGGATAGAGGACTGAGGCATAGAGACCTGAGGCATAGAGAACTAAGGATAGAGGACTGAGATTAGAGGACTGAGGGATAGAGGACTGAGGCATAGAGAACTAAGGATAGAGGACTGAGGCATAGAGGACTGAGGGATAGAGGACTGAGGGATAGAGAACTAAGGATAGAGCACTGAGGGATAGAGAACTGAGGGATAGAGGACTGAGGGATAGAGAACTAAGGATAGAGGACTGAGACATAGAGAACTGAGGGATAGAAAACTAAGGACTGAGGGATAGAGGACTGAGGCATAGAGAACTAAGGATAGAGGACTGAGGCATAGAGGACTGAGGGATAGAGAACTAAGGACTGAGGGATAGAGGACTGAGGCGTAGAGAACTAAGGATAGAGGACTGAGGCATAGAGGACTGAGGCATAGAGGACTGAGGGATAGAGGACTGAGGGATAGAGAACTAAGGATAGAGGACTGAGGGATAGAGAACCAAGGATAGAGGACTGAGGATAGAGGACTGAGGATAGAGGACTGAGGCATGGAGGCCTGAGGCATAGAGGCCTGAGGCATAGAGAACTAAGGATAGAGGACTGAGGGATAGAGAACCAAGGATAGAGGACTGAGGATAGAGGACTGAGGCATGGAGGACTGAGGGATAGAGGACTGAGGGATAGAGAACTAAGGATAGAGCACTGAGGGATAGAGGACTGACGGATAGAGAACTAAGGGATAGGGGTCTGAGGTTGGTACTGAGGCTGGGGCTGAGGCTGGGGCTGAGGCTGGGGCTGAGGCTGAGGCTGGGGCTGGGGCTGGGGCTGAGGCTGGGGCTGGGGCTGAGGCTGCAGGACTGGGACACGAGGGGACTGGCAGCTATGCCGAAATGTGGGTTACTAACCCTCAGCAGCAGTATGGAGCATTCTCTGGCGGGCTCAGACAGCACAGCACACTGCAGTGTAATCATCCCCAGCTGGCCCAGCCAGCCAGTTAAATCCATTCCCTTATTACACTGTAAAATACCACCACCCTCACAGAGAACAAGCCTTCCTTCCTAACCAATCAGGAGCCATAAAAACCTGCTCTTCACATGCTGCCTTAGACCTGGGGCCGTGTTCACAACTTCTCCGAGCTGCTTTCCGATCAGACAGACAGACAGACACCAGCAGGACGGATGTTCCAGTAATACCCAGTGTATGAACGGGTGGCCCTCTACGCTCCATGACAGTCAGCTAGAGCACTCCTTCAGCCTTTCATAGGAGACAGTAGAACAACACCAGAGAGGAGGTGTTATCACTATAACAGTCCAGGTAAACGCTCTCTCTCTCTCTCTATCTGTGGCCTTCTCAAACAAACACTATGGCGTATCAAACCAAACCGTCTCTTGGCTCGCACCGGAGGTTGTCAGCTGAAATAACACAACTCACTCCACAACACCCCCCCCATCCCCTCCCCTAAAACACACACACACACACACTGCAGAAGACACACACACAGAGACACACACACTCCCCTAAAACAAACACACACAATGACAGGTGGGTGTGTGAGAACGATGGGAATGTGTTTGGCTCTGGCCTTCCCCTATGGGATTATTTCTCTGCCCCTGTGCAGTACACTAGATGGAGAGAGAGATAGGACATTTGAAATGTCTTTATTCTTTTGGAGTGTAATGTTTACTGTTAATTTTATATTGTTTATTTCACTTTTGTTTATTCTCTATTTCACTTGCTTTGGCAATGTAAACATATGTTTCCCATGTCAATGAAGCCCCTTAAATTAAATTGAATTGAAATAGAAAGAAATAGAGAGAGAGAGAGAGACCTACTGTGATGGTCCGGGCCTAAACCACACAACAACAATAGACACTATGGAACACAAAGCCTTCACTATCTCATCCTGGAATATCCAAGGTCTGAGGTCATCTGCCTTTGGCCTAAAGAGCAGGAACCCAGACTTCATCAAAGAAATTGGAAATACAGACATTGTCATCCTACAAGAACATGGTATAGGAGACGGACCCACTGGTTGACTTCTAGGTTACAGAGAGCTGGTAGTCCCATCCACCAAACTACCAGGTGTGAAACAGGGAAGAGACTAGGGGGTATGCTAATTTGGTATAGAGCAGACCTAACCCATTCTATTAAATTAGTCAGTTGCCAGGACCACGAATACAAATTCCATCTAGACACCGTTGCCCTAGAGCACACAAAACTATACATACCTCGGCCTAAACAACAGCGCCACAGGTAACTTCCACAAAGCTGTGAACGATCTGAGAGACAAGGCAAGAAGGGCCTTCAATGCCATCAAAAGGAACGTAACATTCGACATACCAATTAGGATTTGGCAAAAAATACTTGAATATGTTATAGAACCCATTGCCCTTTATGGTTGTGAGGTCTGGGGTCCGCTCACCAACCAAGAATTCACAAAATAGGACAAACACCAAATTGAGACTGCATGCAGAATTTTGCAAAAATATATCCTCTGTGTACAACGTAAAACACCAAATAATGCATGCAGAGCAGAATTAGGCCGATACCCGCTAATTATCCAAATCTAGAAAAGAGCTGTTAAATTATAAAACCACCTAAAAGGAAGCGATTCCCAAACCTTCCATTACAAAGCCATCACCTACAGAGAAATGAACCTGGAGAAGAGCCCTCTAAGCAAGATCGTTCTGGGGCTCTGTTCACAAACACAAACAGACCCAACAGAGCCCCAGGACAGCAACACAATTAGACCCAACCAAATCATGAGAAAACAAAAGATAATTATTTGACACTTTGGAAAGAATGTACAAAAGAACTGAGCAAACTAGAATGCTATATGGCCCTAAACAGAGAGTACACAGTGGCAGAATACCTGACCACTGTGACTGACCCAAACTTAAGGAAAGCTTTGACTATGTACAGACTCAGTGAGCATAACCTTGCTATTGAGAAAGGCCGCCGAAGGCAGACCTGGCTCTCAAGAGAAGATTTTCCCTTTTGTACTGTATATAGACATAATATGACATTTAAAATGTTTACAGTAAATGTTTTATTGTTTATTTCACTTTTGTTTATTATCTATTTCACTTGCTTTGGCAATGTTAACATATGTTTCCACATGCCAATAAAGCCCTTAAATTGAATTGAATTGAATTGAGAGAAATAGAAAGAGGAAGCGAGAGAGAGAGAGAAATAGAGAGAGAAATATATATATATATATATATATATATATATATAGAGAGAGAGAGAGAGAGATAGGAGAGAGAGAGAGAGAGAGAGAGGAGAGAGATAGAGAGAGAGAGAGAGAGAGAGAGAGAGAAATAGAGAGAGAGAGAGAGAGAGAATTGAATTGAATTGAGAGAGAGAGAGAGAGAGAGAGAGAGGGAGAGAGAGAGAGAGAGAGAGAGAGAGAGAGAGAGAGAGAGAGAGAGAGAGAGAGAGAGAGAGAGAGAGAGAGAGAGAGAGAGCAAGAGAGAGAGAGAGAGAGCATCCCCTGGCTCTTATCAATCTGATGCATTTCCTGCTCCTGGCACGGCTCCTGCATAACTTATGGTTAAGGCTTTCATCAATCCAGTCTAACACACACACACACACACACACACACTGGCGTAGGGGCCCGCGCTGGCACACACACATTCGTGCACACACACACACTGTCCCACCACACCCCAGCCCTGGCTACCCTGGCTGTTGCCTCCTGCCACAGGCCCAGACTAGCTCCTTGCTCCGCTGGCTCTAATCACACTGATAACATCGCAGACTTTATTTCATTTAGCTCTGTTTTGGGAATGAGTAAGGAGGAGGGCTGTGTATGTATGTGTGTGTGTGTGTGTGTGTGTGTGTGTGTGTGTGTGTGTGTGTGTGTGTGTGTGTTGTCTGTGTGTCTGTGTGTGTGTGTGTGTGTGTGTGTGTGTGTGTGTGTGTGTGTGTGTGTGTGTGTGTGTGTGTGTGTGTGTGTGTGTGTGTGTGTGTGTTGTCTGTCTGTGTGTGTGTGTGTGTGTGTCTGTGTGTGTGTGTGTGTGTGTGTTGTCTGTGTGTGTGTGTGTGTGTGTTGTCTGTCTGTGTGTTTGTGTGTGTTTGTGTGTGTGTGTGTGTGTGTGTGTGTGTGTGTGTGTGTGTGTGTGTGTGTGTGTGTGTGTGTGTGTGTGTGTGTGTGTGTGTGTGTGTGTGTTGTCTGTGTGTGTGTGTGTGTGTGTTGTCTGTCTGTGTGTTTGTGTGTGTTTGTGTGTGTGTGTGTGTGTGTGTGTGTGTGTGTGTGTGTGTGTGTGTGTGTGTGTGTGTGTGTGTGTGTGTGTGTGTGTGTGTGTGTGTGTGTGTGTGTGTGTGTGTGTGTGTTGTCTGTGTGTGTGTGTGTGTGTGTTTTAGGTTGACATTATGGAACATCTGTAACCTTGCAGAGATAATTCCCCTGGCTCTATTGACGTCAGCCAAATGGGATTTCTTTCACTTTTTTAAGTAAGGAGTATATATATATATTTTTTAAGTATACAGTATATACAGTATGAAAATCCACAATAACTTAGATCGAATTATTGAACAGGTATATACATTATTACAAGTTTTAAAGAAACAAAAAGAAGACATAATTTCCATTATTTGTCAGTGATTCATACAACTGACAATAATGTAGCTAGTAACAATTTCATTTAATAATGTAGCTATGAAGAATTTAACTTAATCATGTAGCTATTAACAACTTAACTTAATAATGTAGCTATTAACAATTTAACATAATAATGTAGCTATTAACAACTTAACTTAATAATGTAGCTATTAACAATTTAGCTTAATAATGTACTGTAGCTATTAACAATTTAACTCAATAATGTACTGTAGCTATTAACAATTTAACTTCATAATGCAGCTATTAACAATTTAACTTAATCATGTTGCTATTAACAAGTAGCTATTAAACATTTAACTTAATAATATAGCTATTAACATTTTAACTTAATGAAGTGTAGAGACTGCGGTCTACAGTGTTGTTTATTGAACTACTGTACAAAGGCTAACTGCAGTAATCAAGGCCTCCAAACACATTGTAAACACAATGTAAACCATAAACAGTACTATATCACCCAGACAGATTGGCCAATAAGACACTGAGAGACAACAATGCTAGAGTAACTGGGATTACCCCTTCTCTCTTTACAAGACCACACACAAGGGGAATGTAAACACACCATGCATTTTTCAACAGAAAAATACAGTAAATTTACACACCCTGGTCAGCAAAGCTCTCCTTTGTCCTAAATGGGGAGAATATTCTCTGAAGTTTGCAGACTGTACAAAAGACTTAGAAAAATGTCCAAAGAGCTTTTTATCCCATGTCTGTCATCTACAGTGCCTTCGGAAAGTATTCAGACCCCTTGACTTTTTCCACATTTTGTTGCGTTACAGCCTTATTCTAAAATGTATTCAATACATAAAATCCTCATCAATCTACACACAATACCCCATAATGACAAAGCGAGAACAGGTTTTTAGAAATGTTTGCAAAAGTGTTAGAAATATACATCTGAAATACCTTATTTACATAAGTATTCAGACCCTTTGCTATGAGACTTGAAATTAAGTTCAGGTGCATCCTGTTTCCATTGATCATCCTTGAGATGTTTCTACAACTTGATTGGAGTCCACCTCTGGTAAATTAAATTGATTGGACATGATTTGAAAAGGCACACACCTGCCTTAATGGTAGCGTGGCCAGACGGAAGACACTCCTCAGTAAAAAGCACATGACAGCCCACTTGGAGTTTGGCAAAGGGCACCTAAAGACTCTCAGACCATGAGAAACAAGATTGAAGTCTTTGGCCTGAATGCCAAGCGTCACGTCTGGAGGAAACCTGGCACCATCCCTACGGGTGAAGCATGGTGGTGGCAGCATCATGCTGTGGGGATGTTTTTCAGCGGCAGGAACTGGGAGACTAGTCAGGTTTGAGGCAAAGATGAACGGAGCAAAGTACAGCGAGATCCTTGATGAAAACCTGCTCCAGAGCGCTCAGGACCTCAGACTGGGGTGAAGGTTTACCTTCCAACAGGACAACGACCCTAAGCACACAGCCAAGACAATGCAGGAGTGGCTTTGGGACAAGTCTCTGAATGTCCTTGAGTGGCCCAGCCAGAGCCCGGACTTGAACCCGATCGAACATCTCTAGAGAGACCTGAAAGTAGCTGTGCAGCGATGCTCCCCATCCAACCTGACAGAGCTTGAGAGGATCTGCAGAGAAGAATGGGAGAAACTCCCCAAATACAGGTCTGCCAAGCTTGTAGCGTCATACCCAAGAAGACTCAAGGCTATAATCGCTGCCAAAGGTGCTTCAACAAAGTACTGAGTAAAGGGTCTAAATACTTATGTAAATGTGATAATTCCGTTTTCATTTTATTTATTTTTTCAGCAAACATTTCTAAAAACCTGTTTTTGCTTTGTCATTACGGGGTATTGTGTGTAGATTGATGAGGGGAAAAAATTAGTGAATCAATTTCAGAATAAGGCTGTAATGTAACAAAATGTGGAAAAAGTAAAGGGGTCTGAATACTTTCCAAAGGCACTGTATGCAAGGCTTCAGTTGTTACCTAAAGACCAGTTTTAAAACAGGGTTAAGTCTCTGTCTATGTTGCAGGGCAGGTTTATAATTGTTGTGACCCTCCCTGGTCGGTTGAAAGTGTCTCAGAAAAATAAAAACATTTTTATGTTTGTTGGCATCATATTCAATCTTTAGAATCATAGCTCTTCTTGGGAGAATCAGACGACCTTCACGTCAAGCCTCTAGAGTACCTGCACAGCAAGGCCTTGGACTCAACACTACAACATTCACAGCATTCAATCTGAATCACAAGGTGTGTGTATGGCAAATCTCTCTCAGTGAGCAACAAACTATTTTCACTGTAGTACTTTCACAGTACCATACCAGCGCTGTGTAAGACACGTTGTAGAAACAGTCTCATTCCATTATATCACTATAGCCACTTGCTAGTCGCTACTCCTTCTTCACACAGACAACAACTGCTTTTCATTTTCCCTTAAGCCTCGACTTAACCCAACAGCAATGGGTGACACACAGCCACGCACACATTGTGACATAGCTGGACGCTGTGTGATATTTTTTTCACGCGTTTAAGACTCGCCTATTAAGCAACATAAAAAACACAGCACATCTGGACAACACCGTCTCTTCCACACACACATACACACACACACACACACACACACACACGCCGGAATTTAGCGGCAAGCATCTCTGAGCGCTCCCTCGCTCAGAGATGTGGCGAGTTTTATTCCCCCACTGTGGCAGGAAAGTATCAAATGTGCTGCCATATGAGTACCATAAAGACAGCAGTGGACCGTTTGATGCCTTCATGTGGGAGCCTTTAAGCCAGAACACTGTGTGTGTGTGTGTGTGTGTGTGTGTGTGTGTGTGTGTGTGTGTGTGTGTGTGTGTGTTTGTGTGTGTGTGTGTGTGTGTGTATAAATGTGTGTGCCTCTCCAATGGGTCGGGTGGTACACATATGCGTCTCCTTCACCATGTTTGACGCCTCCAAGTATGACCCTGGTTGACCCTGGTAGCACACACACCACACCACACCACACACACACACACACACACACACACACACACACACACACACACACACACACACACACACACACACACACACACACACACCACACACACACACACACACACACACACACACACACCACACACACACACACACACACCACACACAGCCA